>NW_021822873.1:37218-73984 GCF_901001165.1 Salmo trutta | reverse complement strand
GGGGGGGTAGACGGGGAGATGGGGAGGCAGACGAGAGAGGGGGAGGTAGATGGGAGAGGGAGAGGTAGACAGGGAGAGGGGGATGTAGACGGGGAGAGGGGGAGGTAGATAGGGAGAGGGAGAGGTAGACAGGGAGAGGGAAAGGTAGACAGGGAGAGGGGGAGGTAGACGGGAGAGGGGGTTGTAGATAGGGAGAGGGGGAGGTAGATAGGGAGAAGGGGAGGTAGATAGGGAGAGGGGGAGGTAGATAGAGAGAGGGGGAGGTAGACAGGAAGAGGGGGGAGTAGATAGGGAGAGGGGGAGGTAGATAGGGAGAGGGGGAGGTAGACAGGAAGAGGGGGAGGTAGACAGGGAGAGGGGGAGGTAGACAGGGAGAGGGGGAAGTAGATAGGGAGAGGGGGAGGTAGATAGGGAGAGGGGGGAGGTAGATAGGGAGAGGGGGAGGGAGAATAGGGAGAGGGGGAGGTAGACAGGAGAGGGGGATGTAGACGGGGAGAGGGGGAGGTAGATAGGGAGAGGGGGAGGTAGACAGGGAGAGGGGGAGGTAGACAGGGAGAGGGGGAGGTAGACAGGGAGAGGGGGAGGTAGACAGGGAGAGGGGGGAGGTAGATAGGGAGAGGGGGAGGTAGACAGGGAGAGGGGGATGTAGACGGGGAGAGGGGGAGGTAGATAGGGAGAGGGAGAGGTAGACAGGGAGAGGGGGAGGTAGACAGGGAGAGGGGGAGGTAGACAGGGAGAGGGGGAGGTAGACAGGGAGAGGGGGAGGTAGATAGGGAGAGGGAGAGGTAGACAGGGAGAGGGGGGGTAGATAACATTATGTTTTCGAATGACATCCCCAAGAGGTAAAATATATAGTGAAAACAATAGTGGTCCCTGTCTACCTCCCCCTCTCCCCGTCTACCTCCCCCTCTCCCTGTCTACCTCCCCCTGGCCTGGTTTAGATCTTATCTGTCAGAAAGATATCAGTTTGTCTCTGTGAATGGTTTGTCCTCTGACAAATCAACTGTAAATTTCGGTGTTCCTCAAGGTTCCGTTTTAGGACCACTATTGTTTTCACTATATCTTGGGGATGTCATTCGAAAACATAATGTTAAATTTCACTGCTATGCGGACGACACACAGCTGTACATTTCAATGGAACATGGTGAAGCCCCAAAATTGCCCTCGCTAGAAGCCTGTGTTTCAGACATAAAGAAGTGGATGGCTGCAAACTTTCTACTTTTAAACTCGGACAAAACAGAGATGCTTGTTCTAGGTCCCAAGAACAAAGAGATCTTCTGTTGAATCTGACAATTAATCTGGATGGTTGTACAGTCGTCTCAAATAAAACTGTGAAGGACCTCGGCGTTACTCTGGACCCTGATCTCTCTTTTGAAGAACATATCAAGACTGTTTCAAGGACAGCTTTTTTCCATCTACGTAACATTGCAAAAATCAGAAACTTTCTGTCCAAAAATGATGCAGAAAAATTAATCCATGATTTTGTTACTTCTAGGCTGGACTACTGCAATGCTCTACTTTCCGGCTATAAAGCACTAAACAAACTTCAGTTAGTGCTAAATACGGCTGCTAGAATCCTGACTAGAACCAAAAAAATTGATCATATTACTCCAGTGCTAGCCTCCCTACACTGGCTTCCTGTTAAGGCAAGGGCTGATTTCAAGGTTTTACTGCTAACCTACAAAGCATTACATGGGCTTGCTCCTACCTATCTTTCCAATTTGGTCCTGCCGTACATACCTACACGTATGCTACGGTCACAAGACGCAGGCCTCCTAATTGTCCCTTTCTAAGCAAACGGCTGGAGGTAGGGCTTTCTCCTATAGAGCTCCATTTTTAAGACGCAGACTCAGTCTCAACCTTTAAGTCTTTACTGAAGACTTATCTCTTCAGTAGGTCCTATGATTAAGTATAGTCTGGCCCAGGAGTGTGAAGGTGAACGGAAAGGCTGGAGCAACGAACCGCCCTTGCTGTCTCTGCCTTGCCGGTTCCCCTCTCTCCACTGGGATTCTCTGCCTCTAACCCTATTACAGGGGCTGAGTCACTGGCTTACTGGTGTTCTTCCATGCCGTCCATGGGAGGGGTGCGTCACTTGAGTGGGTTGAGTCACTGACGTGGTCTTCCTGTCTGGGTTGACCACCCCCCCCCCTTGGGTTGTGCCGTGGCGGAGATCTTTGTGGGCTATACTCGGCCTTGTCTTAGGACGGTAAGTTGGTGGTTGGAGACATCCCTCTAGTGGTGTGGGGGCTGTGCTTTGGCAAAGTGGGTGGGGTTATATCCTGCCTGTTTGGCCCTGTACGGGGGTATCATCGGATGGGGCCACAGTGTCTTCTGATCCCTCCTGTCTCAGCCTCCAGTATTTATGCTGCAGTAGTTTATGTGTCGGGGGGCTAGGGTCAGTCTGTTACATCTGGAGTATTTCTCTTGTCTTATCCGGTGTCCTGTGTGAATTTAAATATGCTCTCTCTAATTCTCTCTTTCTCTCTTTCTTTCTTTCTCTTGGAGGACCTGAGCCCTAGGACCATGCCTCAGGACTACCTGGCATGATGACTCCTTGCTGTTCCCAGTCCACCTGGCCGTGCTGCTGCTCCAGTTTCAACTGTTCTGCCTGCGGCTATGGAACCCTGACCTGTTCACCGGACGTGCTTGTTGCACCCTCGACAACTACTATGATTATTATTATTTGACCATGCTGGTCATTTATGAACATTTTAACATCTTGACCATGTTTCTGTTATAATATCCACCCGGCACAGCCAGAAGAGGAATGGCCACCCCTCATAGCCTGGTCCTCTCTAGGTTTCTTCCTAGGTTTTTGGCCTTTCTAGGGAGTTTTTCCTAGCCACCGTGCTTCTTTCACATGCATTGCTTGCTGTTTGGGGTTTTAGGCTGGGTTTCTGTACAGCACTTTGAGATATCAGCTGATGTACGAAGGGCTATATAAATACATTTCATTTGATTTGATTTTGAGAGGTAGACAGGGAGAGGGGGAGGTAGATAGGGAGAGGGAGAGGTAGACAGGGAGAGGGGGAGGTAGACAGGGAGAGGGGGAGGGTAGATAGGGAGAGGGGGAGATAGACAGGGAGAGGGGGAGGTAGATAGGGAGAAGGGGAGGTAGACAGGGAGAGGGAGAGGTAGACAGGGAGAGGGGGAGGTAGATAGGGAGAGGGGGAGGTAGATAGGGAGAGGGGGAGGTAGAAGGGGAGAGGGGGAGGTAGATAGGGAGAGGGGGAGGTAGACAGGGAGAGGGGGAGGTAGATAGGGAGAGGGGGAGGTAGATAGGGAGAGGGGGAGGTAGACAGGGAGAGGGGGGAGGTAGACAGGGAGAGGGGGAGGTAGATAGGGAGAGGGGGAGGTAGACACAGCAGAGCCAGCAGTCACAGAGGGAGAGATGAGGAAAGAGGGAGAGGGGGAAGGTAGAGAGCGTATAAAGAGGGAGATAGAGGGTAGACGGGGAGGAGAGGGCCAGGGGGAGATTTGGGCCAGTGGTTGTCATGCTATGGTAATCTACAAATATTACTGAGTCACATAAACACTATCACAGAGAAAATAATAAGAGTCTAATAGTGCAGTCTTTGACAGTGTTGTTTTAGTTCAATGTCCAGAGAGGCACAATATTTTGAATGAGATGAATAAACACATTCTGTGTTTTCTATTTCAAGACAGATTTACCTGTCTAAACACTGCATGAGTAAATAGCAAGGCAAACATGTTGGTTCAGCCATAATTCCCCAACGCTTTCAGTATCTGTTTCCACTGAAGGATGTGCTTCTCTCCAGAGCTTCCAGTTGTTGTACACTGCCATCTAGTTGTCACAGATGAATGTGTAACTACAAGGTAACAAACAGACTCGCTATCTGGTGCATATACATGTTATAAAATGTTATTTCATTTTTTAAATTCCTCCCATATCGATTATTTTACAGCGTGGAAAGGGTCGAGAAAATGAATGATGTATATCTCTGCACAAATGATTGTAATAATTATGGCCAGTACAAGACCACATTTGCTTAGAGATACCGTAGAGAATGGTTGTTAACTATAGCATTAACATCACACAAAACAGTTAGCCAGCTATTACCTCCACAGAGCCCTGTCCGTAATAAGGAAAAGGAACAGGCAGAACAATAATATCAGTTTGTCGACAGGTCTTTGCGAAGTTGCGTTTCCGTTTTTCACGTTTTCATTAATGTGTCCATTCTGCGCTTCCGTAGTTAGCTACTGTCACATGAATGTTTTGTTGCGAAAGCTCAGCTTGACAGTTTCATGTCAAATTTCACGGGTCTTGGTTTGCCAGCTGGATCTCAAGTGGCAGATTTCCCTACTAAATAACAACGAGATATCCCCGACAGCTATTTTAAAGGCGTCAAGACGACCGTGATCTGGGAACGTCTCACGCCAAATGATTGTTAAGGCAAGATATAATCACATTCTCTGCTTGCTAACCTGAATTAGCTTGTCAGAATTGTTTACACGCAGGGGTCAGCTGTTTGTCATCAACAACAGCAATTGCATATTGTGCCATGGTGCAACTTCTGACATGTCTTCTCCTTGTCATCAGAATCTCCTGCATAGCCATTAGCCAGTCATGCTGCGATGGATACTCGGTGGCCGGGAAGCACAGGGCTCTGTGGAGGTAATAGCTGGCTAACTGTTTTGTGTGATGTTAATGCTATAGTTAACAACCATTCTCTACGGTATCTCTAAGCAAATGTGGTCTTGTACTGGCCATAATTATTACAATCATTTGTGCAGAGATATACATCATTCATTTTCTCGACCCTTTCCACGCTTTTCTCACTATAACTTACCTTCTCTTATGTGATTGAATTCACTGAGTGGCTTTTCAACCTGCTGTCTCTCCTCGTCTCATTTTTATCCCTTATGTGTGCAGAAAAACCCTGTGCTATTCATTGGGGAGGAACAGCCAAAAAACTGGTTCACTGAACTGCAGGTGCTAAAAGGACATTTTGACATTGTTCGATTTCTGGTGCAGATTGATGACTTCAGGTAAGCACCTCTCTTCTCTCTCTCTCTCTCTGCCTCTCTGCCTCTGCTCTCTACCATCTGCTGGACTCTATCTCTCAGTGTGATTGACAGCAGATCCTCTCCAAAGCAAACTTACAGAGCGTGACAAGAGCTTAATCATCACCACTGCTGGACTGTGTGTGTGTTTGATCTTCTCCTCAACAAATCTTTACTGGGTTGTGTGTATTTTATACTGTATGTGTGCGGTTACTCTATAGTTTACCCCTTTTCTTAACCCCTGCCTCCTACACACCTGCTACCCCACCTGCTCTTCCACCCCCCACTGACCGCTGAATACATAGTTAACAGCCTTCACAGGTAATGCATTGCTTGGTGGAAGCATGCTGCGTGCTACTATGGTACAGTGGGTTTGCATAAGTGGTCTCATAAGTGCTTTCTAGCTGATCTGAGCGGGGTGTGTGTGTGTGTGTGTGTGTGTGTGTGTGTGTGTGTGTGTGTGTGTGTGAGTTGGGTGGGTCCGGCAGAGCTTCACGCCTCGTCTACCCCAGTAATGACCCCCTCCTCTGGGCCTCGTCCTCTCCAGACAGGCCAGCAGCCCGAGGGCAGGGGCCGGAACATTCTCACCAGATTGCTTTTCAAGTCCCAAAATGTATCCTTTTCCAGCCCTCGTTTGCTGGAAGACAGTTCCTTTTCTCTTCTTTCTTCTATCTCATCCTTTACTCTTTCTGATCCTCTCATCCTGTAGGTTGGTTGTAGATGGGTAGGGGTCAGAGGTCAGGGGAAGGAGCTAAGCCTGAGGACAGGTGTTTTTAAGATCCCAGGGGAGTTGGTGGATATTGTGGACAGTAGCTTACACTGTTTCACTGAAACACATCCTTCTGGTTCAGTCATTTGGAGTTGATACATGTTTTTTCTCATTTATAACTGAAGAGTATTAGGTAATTATCACCATCATGCTTTTGTTTTTAGCTGTGCTTTTAGGTGAATAGCAGGACTGTAAGCAGGACCAGTGTTTTGTCATGTCATAAGTAGACATTGTTGTTTCCCAGGTTTGCGTCTGCAGGAGACGATGGTCTGGTGTTGGTGTGGAACGTTGAGGTGAGCCATTTGTCTGGGAGGGGAGATCGAGGGGGGATGTAGGAACATATAAACATCCAACGGCTTTGACCAATAACTGGTTAGATTATTTAAAACGATAAAGCAAAAATAAAGGATAGTAGTGTTTTAGTAACACCAATAGGTGGCAGTGTTGTGAAT
The DNA here is from genome assembly GCF_901001165.1 of Salmo trutta. Lineage (NCBI taxonomy): Eukaryota > Metazoa > Chordata > Actinopteri > Salmoniformes > Salmonidae > Salmo > Salmo trutta. Next base: position 67,738 of record NW_021822873.1, on the reverse strand, counting down.
ATATTTTGAATAATACGAATTGTCGTGTGTGTGTGTGTGTGTGTTCTCAGACAGGAGAGAGGCTGCTGGAACTAAGGGGTCACTCCCAGCAGATAACGGCCATGACAGCCTACACACACACCAGTGGAGAGAACACACACACCTCCCTCATCACAGCTTCCTCGGACCGCACCCTCAGTGTATCCTTACACACACACACACACACAGACACGTACAACCCTGTTGTTGTGTTTCCTGAGTGTTGTGGTTCAGCTGTGGGACCCAGAAACAGGCAACAGGGTTCAGACCGTCTCAGACCTCCAGTCCTCTGTCAAGGTATGTTCATCTGCTTTTCATCTGTTGGCAACACTTCATTTTACCCAACTGTTTCCACTTTAAAGAATGCAACTCGTTACCATATGTTACCTAGTGCTGTGTGCTGTTTCAAGTTTTTATTGTCATGTGCACAAGTACAGTGAAATGCCTTTCTTGCTTGCTCTTTCACAACAATGCAGTAGTACATATTAGTAGTACTATAAAACAGTCAAGTAGAACTAAAACACACAATAAATAGAAATAAGAAGAACATGAAAAGTAAGCAAGCTATATAAAAGGTCAGTTCCAGGGTCAGTGCCAATACCATATTTCCAATGTGCAGGGATCCTGGATGGATAGAGGTAGATTGGTATAAGGGTAAGTTAACTAGGCATCAGGTCAGGATATATGATAAACAGATTAGCAGCAGTGTATATGATGATTGCATATAAGTGTGTGTGTGAGCAAATTAAGTGTGTGAGTGTGTTAGAATGTACATAGAGAAAGTGCAAAAAAAATTGAAAGGTCAATGGAGATAGTCCGTGCAGGCATTTTGTTAGCTGTTTAGCACTCTTATGGCTTGGGGATAGAAGCTATCTTTGTTACCGAGTCCCAATGAAAGTCATTTTTTATTTTATCTTTATTTAACTAGGCAAGTCAGTTAAGAACAAATTCTTATTTTCAATTACGGCCTAGGAACAGTGGGTTAACTGCCTTGTTCAGGGGCAGAACAAAAGATTTTTACTTTGTCAGCTCGGGGATTTGATCTTGCAACCTTTCGGTTACTAGTCCAACGCTCTAACCACTAGGCTACCCGCCGCCTCGCGTAATGTCTTATGTAATTACCTTTAACATGTAGTGTCTAAAATATCTGGTCATTTCAAAAGAAAGTGATTAACGTTTTGTTGCTCAAATATATTTTATTGAACACATACAAGGAAGAAAATAAGATATACAGAACAAGTAAACAGAAAGCAAAGGTCAGATGCCACCCCCCATAATTTGGTAGAGGGAAATTCCTTCCTTTTCCAAAACAACACAATATTTTTTTGTTGCCGAAATGTGACTAAGAGATGAGTTGTTTTTGGGGCTTGGTTAATCTGTTTAGGGTTTCTGACACTCCCAGGATGATCAGAAGCGGGTCTGAGTCAATTAAAGTCTCCAGAACCTCAGAGAGGATCCTAAAAATTCCACACCAATAACCATGCAGGTTAGAGCATAGGGCACAGCAGTGGAATAGTGTACCCTCCGCAGCATGACATTTATCACACAGGGGAGGTACCAGGAAATATCCTATGCAGTTTGGTTTTGGAATAGTGTAATCTGTATAATACCTTGAATTGTATGAGACGATGTCTGGAGTTAATGGAGCAGGTGTGTATATACTCCAAGCTATCTTCCCAGTCTGCCACAGAAATGTCAGTCCCTAGTTCTTCCTCCCATTTTGCCTTAATGGCATCAGTAGAAGGTGTGCTAACAGATTGAAAAGCGTCATATAGACGAGATACCAGTTTGTCTGAGGTGGGACACATTTTCATGGATCCGTCAAACGTGGAAGGTTTAGCATTTCCAAATGTAGGAAGATGTTTTCTAACAAAGTCTCTAATCTGTAGGTATCTGAAAAAGTGACTTCTGGGAAGATTATAGGTTTCCCTCAGCAAATCAAAGGAGGCAAAGGTCCCTTCTATATAAAAATCCTCTATGGCATCGATCCCTAGCTCTCCCCATCGCTCAAAGGTGTTATCAAGGTTAGAGGGGACAAAGGACGCATTCTTCGCAGTAGGGAGCAGAATGATATTGGTATAAGGTCAAAATGGAACTTAGTTTGCTTCAGATACAGACTGCTATGTATAATAGGATTGTTGCCATAAAGTGACATCTCCAAATTGACGGGACAAAATCACAGCGTCAATAGAAAAAGGGCGGCTATCCTCACGCTCCATACTAAGCCAGCTGCGTCATCCAGACAAAACATAAGAGCACATAGGTTAGCGGACCAATAGTAAATAATAACATTTGGGGTAGACAATCCTTCCATCTTGGACTTCCAGAGGTGTTTTCACCACTCCTGTGTGTTTTATAATCCCAGATGAATGGATTGATAAATGAGTCCAGTTGTTTATGAAAGGATTTAGGTATGAATACCGGGATGTTCTGGAATAGGTAAAGCAGTTGCTGGAGGAAGACCATTTTAATGGAATTAATTCTTCCGAGCAGGGAAATTGGAAGAGTTCTCCAAAATTGTATGTTTGCAGTTGTCTAAAAAAAACACTATTTTGCTAAAAAAAATATTTTTGTACCCTTAAGTGTGTACATTGCTGTATTTATATGTGGGATATTATTTTTCAACAAGAGAAGTTCATGAAGTGTGCGTCTTTAAATGTTCATTTGGGAGGGGGTTGCTAGGGGCAACAGTGCATCCATATATTTCCCTCACCTGTTTTCACCATCTCGCATACTGTTTCTATATATACAGTCAGTTCAGGTTATATTTAGACATACTGTGCATGTTTTTTTATGTCTGTGAACTCCAGTATTAATTCAAATATTTTCAATTTATTTTTTATTTTATTTCACCTTTATTTAACCAGGTAGGCCAGTTGAGAACAAGTTCTCATTTACAACCGCGACCTGGCCAAGATAAAGCAAAGCAGTGCGACACAAACAACAACACAGAGTTACACATAAACAAGCGTACAGTCAATAACACAATAGAAAAAAGTAAGTCTATATACAGTGTGTGCAAATGGCATGAGGAGGTAAGGCAATAAATAGGCCATAGTAGCGATGAAATTACAATTTAGAAAATTAACACTGGAGTGATAGATGTGCAGATGATGATGTGCAAGTAGAGATACTGGTGTGCAAAAGAGCAAAAAATAAAAACAATATGGGGATGAGGTAGGTAGATTGGATGGGCTATTTAGGTAAAAGGTGGCTGGGGGTGGGGTTTATGCAACAATGGTAGAATGGTAATTAGTCTCCATAGGTTGATAGTGACTGATACCCTTCTCCAAGTGATTCTATTGTTTAGGTGGAGATATATGTGTGGGTGGGTGGGTACGTGTGTACTCTTATTGTTCTATCTCTGTTAGTGTCTGCTGGTGTTGGAGCGGTTGTGTGTGTGGGTGTCGGGAGGAAATGAGTTGTGTGTGTGGAACAGAGACTTCCAGCTGCAGTGTCAGAGCCAGCACCACGACGACACAGGTAATAACACAGAGATCATGTTAGGATACATTCATTCATAATGCACTATTCACACATTACCCTCATGGTACACACAGAGAAACCAGGATTACGGTTCAGTTGCCACAAAAGGGAGCAAACATTTTTAAAGAAAGGGAGAACTGTCTGATCTTGTCCATTTAGCACCACCTTTTGATAAAAGGCTTACTGTCGTTTGTGCTTATTCATGTATTTTTATCTCATATATAAAGGGATTCAATGTTAGTCTTGTGTTGTCTCAAGGAATCAGTGCCACGGTGGAGTTGCCTAAGAACTGTATAGCAGCAGCTATGGACAAAGAGATAGGTGAGTAGTCCTAGTAACCATTAATTACCATGGTTGTAGTCCTGTATTCTTTATGAACCTTTGCGTTGTCCATGTATCTGTTTTGAACTAAGGTAAACACCCTCTCCCTCCTTCTGTGCAGTGATTTTCAGGCTGACCATGTCCACAGGGTCCCAGTTGTCTGTGGCAGAGGTCAGACGTCTATCTGACCACCAGGACAGCATCCACGCTCTCATCAACATCAATGGTCAGCCTTTATCTCTTCATCATCTCACATTTACCTTTGACATGTTAGTCATTAAGCAGATGCTCTCACCCAGAGCCCCTTAGTGCAATCATCTTAAGATAGCAAGGTGAGACAACCAAGTGTCACTGTCGTAGTAAGTACATTTTCCTCAATAAAGAAGTTATATGCATATGACCTAGCAGGTCTGATAGAGAGAGCACTTTGCTGATGTCAAATAAACTGAGTGGACCAAACAGTAAGGACACCTTCCTAATATTGAGTTGCACCCCGCTCCCTCCCTCTTGCCTTCAGAACAACCTCAATTCATCGGGGTATGACCTCTACAAAGTGTCAAAAGTGTTCCACAGGGATGCTGGCCCATTTTGACTCCAAAACTTCCCACAATTGTGTCAAGTTGGCTGGATGTCCTTTGGGTGGAGGACCATTCTTGATACACACATGAAACTGTTGAGCGTGACAAATACAGCAGCGCTGCAGTTCTTGACACACTCAAAGTGGTGTTCTTGGTACCTACCACCATACCCTGTTCAAAGGCACTTAAATATTTTGTCTTGGTCATTCACCCTCTGAATGGCACACATACACAATCCATGTCTCAAGGCTTAGAAATCCTACTTTAACCTGTCTCCTCCCCTTCATCTACACTGTTGAAGAGACATCAATAAGGGATCATAGCTTTCACCTGGATTCACCTGGTCAGTCTACAGTATGTCTTGGAAAGAGCAGGTGTCCTTAATGCTTTGTACACTCTGTGTATATTTCAGGTTGACTTGGTTTAACTTAAAGTGAAGCTAAACCTTGACCGGGCAGTCTGGGATTTGAATTTCTGAGGTTCTACTTCACAAATTCTAACTCTATGGTATCTTCCTCCTTCCCCTTTTCCTCCTACTACTCCTCCTCTACCTCTTCCTTTTCAGATGGCCTGTTTGCCAGTGGGTCCCATGTTGGCGAGTTGATCCTGTGGGACGCTGTTGATTGGACGATTATGGCCTATGAGCACATCCTGTGGGAGGAGTCTCAGACCGACACACAGGCTGAGATCCGATTGGCCGCTCCGAAACCCAGTGAGATGTCCATCCAACAGCTGACATCCGATGGAGAGGTGAGTACCCAAAGTGTTTTGACATGGTGAGATTATTTTAGGGTGAAAGTCAGTGTTGTTAATCAAGTCAAGTCAACTGGTATTTAAAGTGCATTATCACAAGGTCTCAATACACTACAAATGAATGATGTAATCTTTTATCATCTCTTTCTCCCTAGCTGATGGTGGCTGCAGTGGGCAGTGGTCTGTACGTGTACAGCGTCATCACTAAGAGTGTTGTGGCCTACAGGAAGACAGCCCACGACTCCAATGTACTACACACCATGCTGCTGCCTGATGGGTAATCAAATCACACCTGCTCTTATTAAGAGACCCACTGTTTGCTGTTCCCAAGCTCTTTATCTCAGCCACAACAATGTTATCAAACATAATGGTCTTTATCAGGTTTCACACGTTACCTGTGTTGTTCTCTTCTGTAAGGTACATGTGTGTCACACTGCAGTGTTTTTATAGATTTCTTATATTGTGTGGTGTTGCAGGGGGCTGATGTCGTGCTCCGAGGATGGCAGTGTGAGGATTTGGGAGATGCAGGACCTCCTGTTACCTGCAGAACCAGCCTCTGCAGGTGAGTCATACACACACACACACACACAGACCCATAGGAGTCAGTGTAGTGGTGGGATCAGAGGAGGGCTTGGCTAGACAGACTATGGCAGTGATGTCACTAGCCTAGGCTAGCGTCTATACTAATCCTACACAGCTGCCTTTGGCTTTGAAGTGGATTGGAGCGCTCCTCTGAGTCTGAGCTGTGGTCCTTTCTCTCTTTCCCTCTCTCTGTCTCTTTATTTTCTCTCTCTCTCTCGTTCTGTTCATCCATCACTTCACCACAGCTCAGAGCTCAGAGTCTGTCAGTGTGATGCCTCCTTCTTGAAGCACTGCCATCAGTCAGCGAACACACACACACACACTCAGCCAAATCACATTTCCTGAGTTGGTTTTTCTTTTTGCACTTCCACTATAATTTATAAGGAAGGGAAAATATCATTTTGGTCTTTTGGGATTTGTATTGCCTTTTTATTGTCCATATTAAGATAAATGTTTTCATGTGAAAAAATGTGACAAGCCCCTAGGGGCAGGCGGTCTACAGTCACGTCTTATTGGATGGTTGTGGAATGTTTCTCATCCCAGAGCTGTGCCCACTGCTTGACGTCTCGTGGTGATGACGTCGTGGCTGATAGAGTCCATGTGCCAAACCTGTCTGGGTGCCGAGTCCATCTGAAAAGTCACAGCATCAGCTTTCTATTAAAATGTCTCTCTGTCCCTCTCTTCTCTCTCTCTCTCCATCCTCCAGGGTTCTTTGGGATGTGGACTTTCGGCAGGTCCAATAAGCAGGTGGGGCCTCCGGTGAAGAAGGTTCTTGAACTCCCCAGTCTCAGAACATTGGAACTGACGGGCGACCTGATTGGACACTCAGGGGCCGTGCAGGTATGATGTCACGTAATAATCAACAGATAACATTTAGACAAAATATCCTATCCTATTTATTTATACATGTTACAATTTCTGTGTATTTGTGTGTTTTTGCTTGCGTCTCCTCCAGATGTTTGTGAGTTTTGGGGAGAAAGGTCTGGTAACATGTTCTACAGACCATCTGCTGATTGCATGGAAGAACAGAGAGAGAGAGTCTCACCTCCGCAGTCTCGCCCTCTTCAGGAAACTGGAGGAGAACGGAGGGCTCTGACCCCCCCCCACCACCACCTGTCAGTCACTAACACAATTATTTCTGATTTTACAGAAGACTTTCTACTGGAAGTTAAGGTTTTAAAGAGGGGTGGAATGTATTTGTTCCTAGGTGTTGCTATTTCACTGTCTCTGTGGTTCATGTCTATATATATGTACAATGTGATGATTTCTTTAACATGTTTAGTGATTTTACAACGTGTGAAATTCTGTGTTTCAAGTCTTCAATTTTAATCTGATGTTCTTATATATGCCTGTCTTCAAGTTGGTCACACATTTATTTGCCAAATGTCTGTATGGTTATTTGAACTATTTTTACCCCACAATTGCTTGTTTTTTAAAGCCTAAAAATGTCACAAATTAAAGGTACAACTGGTCACAAACACCATATTGCAGGATATGTATATTTTAAAAATGTTTGTTTCTCACTAATACATTTAAAAAGTATTGACAAAGATAACCAAAATCAGACGTCCTCTGACAGAGAACAGAAAAGACTGAAATCATATCCACTCAACTCTGGAGCATCCAACCAGAACAGCTTTATAAACAAGCCTCAAACCATAAAATCCTTCCAAAATACATAAAACATTACCATTATACTTTACAGTTGCCTTTTCACGGCCAATAATGACAAAACAATGAATAATTACTTTAAAAAATAGAGCTTGTATACATTAACGCTTGTGGAGTTTCTATTGGTTGTTCTGAAGGAAAGGGATTGGCACGTTCTCCGTATCCATTGATGCCAGTCTCTGACCAATGACAGAGCCTGGTTAACATGACATCACAGTAGATGTCAGCCATGCTCTCACCTCAGCAGAAACAGTTTGTTTTGGGGGGAAAAGAGAGGAAAGGAGGTGAAGCATGAGGGTGACATCAGATCTGACCACATCTCACTGGACAACAAACAAAAGTCAATAAAAACATTGTTCTAATAAAAATAGATGAAGCTCAATGGAGAACAGTCCATGGGACACTACATAGTGGGTTGTTGAAGTCAGCAGTAGCTAGGTAGTTTCCAGTGTCGTATATCAGTGAAACTCTCAGAGCCTTGACAGAGTGAGCAATGGGAAGAGGTTTTAAGGCATTTGTCTTACCATGTTCTGAAACTAGCATACAGTCATTGTCAAACACACGGTTCTCTCCATAATACCTGTAGTATTCACCTGTCGAGGGTCAGTCTCAAATGACACCATGTTCCCCACAAAGCACACTTCATTTGTCACTATATGGGGAATAGGGTGCCATTTGGGACATTAATATACTGTGATACTCTGACCAACCAGAGAATGAGGAGTGGAGGAATGTGAGACATGAGCCAGGTTAAAATTCTAAAGTAAAATAGGCTTTCTCTGGCTCAGTCTAGTGGCTTTGTTCAGCTGCTCACTAACCCAAACAAACCACATGAAACCAAACAAACCATTTGAAGCTAAATTAACCACATGAAGCCAAACAAATAATTTGAAGCCAAACAAACCATTTGAAGCCAAACAAACCATTTGAAGCTGAAGGAACACTGTTTCAGAGGAGAGGAGCAAAGTAAGGCACCTTGAAGAAGATCACTGTTCCTTCGGTTAACTACGTACGCCAGTTTAGTTTCTCTTGGTTGAATTTACACACATGCACACATGCGCAAGCACTTTGAACTCAGAACTTACCACCCATTCATAACACATCTGACCATAGCTGCAGGAAGATGTTTGGGGGGGGGGGGGGGGGGGGGGGTCGTAGAATGTTTTTTGGGGGCACGCGCTATAGATGGCTATATATCGGTCTGATAATAGAGTAAAGCCCAGTGCACTACTTCTGTAATTATTTATTTTTTTAAATCCGTTTTTTTCACCAGCACCCCTACTTCCAGCAGGCTATGCCATTGACTGCCTGTCTTGTATGTCTACTATGTAGCTGCACAAGGACATTATTGGAACTGTATTTCCCACTGCCAACCAATGGAGGGAGACAACTACACAGTAATGTGTTTTAGGTGATGGGAAGGGGATGATCATGTCATTTTGAATCTTGTTTTAATAGCAGAGTCGGAGTTGAAAACCAAACAGAACCAAGCAGCAGTACAGGGTACTGGGAGCTGGCCTGATGGTCTCTTTTCCTAGAGAGGATCCAAAGACAGGGTCAATCTAAAAGGACCCCATATTCCCCATAGAATGCACTACCATTCTGTATTACACTTTATAGGCAATAGGGTGCATTTAAGACGCAACTGTTTAAGCCCCAAAAGCTAAGTGTGCCAGTGTCTCTCACCACATACATCTCTGCCCCAAAAGTAGTGCACTACATAGGGAATAGTTTGAGCCAGGGCCATCCAAGTCTTTCATGCTGTGTCTCTCCCATGGTGGTTTCATCAGGCTGCTGTGAGGTGGCTCTCTGCTCAGACCACACTGCCATGCTACATCATAACGGACTAGCAACACGCTATGGGGACACAGGAGGGACAAAAAGCAGTTGTAAAATAAAATGTACTCCTACAGTCGTGGCCAAAAGTTTTGAGAATGACACAAATATACATTTTTACAAAGTCTGCTGCCTCAGTGTCTTTAGATATTTTTGTCAGATGTTACTATGGAATACTGAAGTATAATTACAAGCATTTCATAAGTGTCAAAGGCTTTTATTGACAATTACATAAAGTTGATGCAAAGAGTCAATATTTGCAGTGTTGACCCTTCTTTTTCAAGACATCTGCAATCCGCCCTGGTATGCTGTCAGTTAACTTCTGGGCCACATCCTGACTGATGGCTGCCCATTCTTGCATAATCAATGCTTGGAGTTTGTCAGAATTTGTGGGTTTTTGTTTGTCCACACGCCTCTTGAGGACAAGTTCTCAATGGGATTAAGGTCTGGGGAGTTTCCTGGCCATGGACCCAAAATATCGATGTTTTGTTCCCCAAGCCACTTAGTTATCACTTTTGCCTTATGGCAAGGTGCTCATTCATGCTGGAAAAGGCATTGTTCGTCACCAAACTGTTCCTGGATGGTTGGGAGAAGTTGCTCTCGGAGGATGTGTTGGTACCATTCTTTATTCATGGCTGTGTTCTTAGGCAAAATTGTGAGTGAGCCCACTCCCTGGGCTGAGAAGCAACCCTCACATGAATGGTCTCAGGATGCTTTACTGTTGGCATGACACAGGACTGATGGTAGCGCTCACCTTGTCTTCTTCGGAAAAGCTTTTTTTCCGGATGCCCCAAACAATCGGAAAGGGGATTCATCAGCAATCCGATCCCTGTACCTTTTGCAGAATATCAGTCTGTCCCTGATGTTTTTCCTGGAGAGAAGTGGCTTCTTTGCTGCCCTTCTTGACACCAGGCCATTCTCCAAAAGTCTTCGCCTCACTGTGCGTGCAGATGTACTCACACCTGCTTGCTGCCATTCCTGAGCAAGCCCTGTACTGGTGGTGCCCCGATCCCGCAGCTGAATCAACTTTAGGAGACGGTCCTGGCGCTTGCTGGACTTTCTTGGGCGCCCTGAAGCCTTCTTCACAACAATTGAACCGCTCTCCTTGAAGTTCTTGAGGATCCGATAAATGGTTGATTTAGATGCAATCTTACTGGCCGCAATATCCTTGCCTGTGAAGCCCTTTTTGTGCAAAGCAATGATGTTTCCTTGCAGGTAACCATGGTTGACAGAGGAAGAACAATGATTCCAAGCACCACCCTCCTTTTGAAGCTTCCAGTCTGTTATTCGAACTCAATCAGCATGACAGAGTGATCTCCAGCCTTGTCCTCGTCAACACTCACACCTGTGTTAACGAGAGAATCACTGACGTGTCAGCTGGTCCTTTTGTGGCAGGGCTGAAATGCAGTGGAAATGTTTTTTGGGGTATTCAGTTCATTTGCATGGCAAAGAGGGACTTTGCAATGAATTGAAATTCATCTGATCACTCTTCATAACATTCTGGAGTATATGCAAATTGCCATCATACAAACTGAGGCAGCAGACTTTGAGAAAATTAATATTTGTGTCATTCTCCAAACTTCTGGCCACGACTGTACAACTGCACTGCACACCAGAGAATAACTGGAATGTTAGAAATCAATGGGTTGGTTGTGCTTGGAATATTAACATGCTTAGCCACTGCTCTCATGTTGCGATACTATAATTAGTTTCCTTCATATTTGGAGATTACAATTATCTACAGTATGTGTCCACATCAATGTGCCTAGTTAAATAAAGGTTAAAAAAATTATAATATGCCTTTGATATTTAAATGGTTGCACTGGAACTTTATGACCTTTTTTAAGTAATGAATTATGATTAGCTTCAATGCAAGCTGTCATAAATCTTACATTTAGCCTACTGTAGGTCAGATAATTCACCTCTTATTTGGTTTATAAGTGAAGATCAACAGTACTTAATATAGTGTTATTTTTCTCCCACTTCTGTTGTAATACTGTTCCCACTAAGCCCCGGTGTTGACAGGATAGTTGAGTGAGGCTGGTTCTAGCCCCAGAGGGGAGCCTGATGGTGAGCTAACGGCATGTGAGGCATGGCTCTCTGCACAGAGCTCTGGTTCTCCCCCGTAGAGAGAGATATTACAGCAGTCAGTTCAGCTGGGCTCTGCTCTGTAAACCTCCTAGGTATGGAGCGAACACAGACCTCTAACTGCACTGGGGCTGCTGCCAAACACACACACACACACACACACACACACACACACACACACACACACACACACACACACACACACACACACTTCTCTGTATGATTCTGCCTGACAGGGCTTATCAGAGCTCAATATTACTTAATACTTTCAGCTGGCGAGAGAACAAGGTAAGCGGAGTTACAATTTTCAGTTGTCTGTTTGGTTGGAATAGTGAGTACAGTGTGCGTCTGCATGTGCTGGAGTGGACTGATTTCTCTCTACATGCTTTAGTTCTGTAATCATTCCATGATCTCTCCTCTTTTAGCTGTAGAAGTTACAGTATAATGAAGCTTTGGTACCCATCTCAGCATTACTATGTACTACAGTAGAGACAGAAAGGTACAGTATGAGAAGAAATAGCAGACTCTTATCTGAGAGAAGAGAGCAGAAAAACAGACAGGAAAAATAAAAGATTTTGAGAAAGTGACTTTGAGCTGCTAAAGTGCAGTTGGTTGGTTTGTAGCATGTTGGTCCTCACCACTCAGGCTGGGACTGATTGGTTGGTCCTCACCCCTCAGGCTGGGACTGATTGGTTGGTCCTCACCCCTCAGGCTGGGACTGATTGGTTGGTCCTCACCCCTCAGGCTGGGACTGATTGGTTGGTCCTCCCCCCTCAGGCTGGGACTGATTGGTTGGTCCTCACCCCTCAGGCTGGGACTGATGGTAAGAAGGACTGTAGAGTCCCATTAGGGGCCCAACAGGGACCAGAGAGGGGTCTGAAGAGGCTGACTTCAGCCTCAGAGGGCAAATCTAAAATGTTACCCTATTCCCCATGTAGTGCACTATGTTTGACCAGAGCCCACCATGCTAAAATTGGCAAGGGGCATCATTATGATTCTCTGTATGAAATCTGTTTTCGTAGTTTGAGGCAACATCAGATAACCAAAGATGGGAAATGTGTTTGGGTTGGGGCTCTGGTCAGAAGTAGTCCACTACATAGGAGATAGGGTGTCATTATGTCAGCCAGTCATAGTCCCCTGGTTTCTTGTCAGGGCTCCAAGCTGCAGACTCTGAGGTTTGCAGGCTCTAAGGTCTGCAGACGGTAGTACAGTCCAATGTGTGTGGAACTGGGTAGGATCACAGTGGGAGGGGCTTAATACCAGTGCTGGGCTACATTCGCTGTCTCCCCCTGCCCTGAGAGAGAGAGGGAGGGATGGATGGAGGGAGAGAGGGAGGGAGAGAGGGAGGGGTCATGGAGGAGAAGGCGGACGCAGGCTCTTGCACTTCATGTCGTCCAGACCCTTCCAGTACTTGTAGTTCTCTGACAGGTGCTCCATGAGGCCAGGTAGATTGGCGAAGGCTGGGGGACAGAGGAGAGTGTGAGGTTAACACACATCTGCATGCACACAAACACATGAGCCTGCGGTAGTTTCCACACAAGGAAATGACAGCTAGGGCAATTAGGTCTCAAGCAGTTTGTGTTTGTGTGGGTGTTGTTTACTTCCTAGTTGCCCCTCTGTCTGAGCCTGACCTGGCAACCACCCGACAACAACCCAGCCCTGACCCTGGCGAATTAAAACCTGCTGTGTGAGTGTGTTTGTGCGTTATGCTTGTGTGTGTGTCTCTTTGTGCTTCTGTGTGCACTTTTGCATCTGTATGTGTGTGCTGTTGTGTGTGTGCTAGTGTGTGTGTGTACAGTAGGTTCTGCTTCAGTGCATCTTGACTTAACCCCTCCGGCCCCCCGGATACCCACCCCTGCCCCTCCACCCTTTCCCAGTGGCCTCTGGGAATTTTCCGTGACATCACCAGCTTTGTTCACTGTAAACACATGTATTCTCTTCTCTGGGGGGGGGTAACCCCAAGCAACACCCCAGAGGTCAGGGTTCATTTCATGGCAACGGGGAGATGGGAGTTATTATATCCTGTTCTCCCTCGTCCCTCCCTCCCTCCTCTTTGCCCCTTTGTCTGGCTCCCATCCCCTCCCTCCCTCCCCCTTTCTCCTCTTCACCCATTCGTTTGGCTCCCCCCCCCTTCTCCTCTTCACCCCTTCGTTTGGCCCCATCCCCTCCCTCCCTCCCCCTTTCTCCTCTTCACCCCTTCGTTTGGCCCCATCCCCTCCCTCCCTCCCCCTTTCTCCTCTTCACCCCTTCGTCTGGCTCCCATCCCCTCCCTCCCTCCCCCTTTCTCCTCTTCACCCCTTCGTCTGGCTCCCATCCCCCCCCCCCCCCCCCCCTTTCTCCTCTTCACCCCTTCGTCTGGCTCCCATCCCCTCCCTCCCCCTTTCTCCTCTTCACCCCTTCGTCTGGCTCCCATCCCCTCCCTCCCTCCCCCTTTCTCCTCTTCACCCCTTCGTCTGGCTCCCATCCCCTCCCTCCCTCCCCCTTTCTCCTCTTCACCCCTTCGTCTGGCTCCCATCCCCTCCCTCCCTCCCCCTTTCTCCTCTTCACCCCTTCGTTTGGCTCCCATCCCCTCCCTCCCTCCCCCTTTCTCCTCTTCACCCCTTCGTTTGGCTCCCCCCCCCCTTCTCCTCTTCACCCCTTCGTCTGGCTCCCATCCCCTCCCTCCCTCCCCCTTTCTCCTCTTCACCCCTTCGTCTGGCTCCCATCCCCTCCCTCCCTCCCCCTTTCTCCTCTTCACCCCTTTGTTTGGCTCCCATCCCCTTCTCCCTCCCTCTCTATTTCCTCTGGGCTACTGTGCTCTACTGTGACGGGAAAAGGGAGGCTCTACCTCTTTTACAGGGATGGAGGAAGTAGAAGAGAGGAGGAGAGGCCTGGGTAAGTTGGGATCCGTGTTCCCTCCCAGTGGATCCCCTGTGCCCTTCTAACCTCGGCACCGTGTGTGTTCTTACCATCCCAGGCGTCAAACATGTCTGTGATGAAGTAGTCTATGAAGGAGATCTGAGACTTGGGGATACTGCAGGTGTTCCTGTCAAATACAGGCATGACCACTGGTAGAGCCTCTCTCTTCTCCTCGTCAGTCTGAAACACACATAGATTCACACAGGTTAACACACACACACACACACACAGGTTAACACACACACACACACAGGTTAACACACACACACACACACAGATTCACACACAGGTTAACCGACCCCCCCACACACTATAGTATTTACAATATGTACATACTCACAACACACATGCATTTCCTGGATGGCAAAAGGTAGTGCCACAAGGTCAGACAGAGAGGAAGACAAAAAGAGAGAGAGAGAGAGAGAGAGAGAGAGAGAGAGAGAGAGAGAGAGAGAGAGAGAGAGAGAGAGAGAGAAGGGAGGGAGGGGGCAGATTTATAGGTGCACACGGATACACTACATGACCAAAGGTTTGTGGACACCTGCTCGTCAAACTACTCATTCCAAAATCATGGGCATTAATATGGAGTTGGTCACCCCTTTGCTGCTATAACAGCCTCCACTCTTCTGGGAAGGCTTTCCACTAGACGTTGGAACATTGCTGCGGGGACTTCCATTCAGCTTCAAGAACATCAGTGAGATCGGGCAATTAGGCCTGGCTTGCAGTCTACGTTCCAATTCATCCCAAAGGTGTTCAATGGGGTTGAGGTCAGGGCTCTGTGCAGGGCAGTCAAGTTCTTCCACACTTATCTCGACAAACCATTTCTGTATGGACCTTGCTATGTGCACAGGGGCATTGTCATGCTGAAACAGGAAAGGGCCTTCCCCAAACTGTTGCCACAAAGTTGGAAGCACAGAATCGTTTAGAATGTCATTGTATGCTGTAGCGTTAAGATTTCCCTTCACTGGAACTCAGGGGCCCGAACCATGAAAAACAGCCTCAAACCATTATTCCTCCTCCACCAAACTTTACAGTTGGCCCTATGCATTTGGGCAGGCAGTGTTCTCCTGGCATCCGCCAAACCCAGATTCATCCGTCAGACTGCCAGATGGTGAAGCGTAATTCCTCACTCCAGAGAACGTGTTTCTACTGCTCCAGAGTCCAATGGTGGCGAGCTTTACACCACTCCAGCCAGCGCTTGGCATGAAGCTCCCGACGAACAGTTATTTTGCTTACATTGTTTCCAGAGGCAGTTTGGAACTCGATAGTGAGTGTTGCAACTGAGGACAGACAATTTTTATGCGCTATATATTTCATTTCTTGGCGGTCCCGTTCTGTGAGCTTGTGTGGCCTACCACTTTGTGGCTGAGCCGTTGTTGCTCCAAGACGTTTCCAATTCACAATAACAGCACTTACAGTTGACCGGAGCAGCTCTAGCAGGGCAGAAATTTGACAAACTGACTTGTTGGAAAGGTGGCATCCTATGATGGTGCCACGTTGAAAGTCACTGAGCTCTTCAGTAAGGCCATTCTACTGCAAATGTTTCTCTACGGAGATTGCATGGCTGTGTGCTCAATTTTATACACCTTTCAGCCGAATTCACTAATGTGAAGGGGTGTCTACATACTTTTGTACATATATTGTAGCTGAGTAGGCAGTTGTTAAGGTCAGGATTGCCAGCTGCCAACTCCTATAGCACCAGAACAGTCTGAGCAGCAATGACACACTCCCCATTCCTCATTCTAACCCCTCGCTGTCCCCTTCCCCCTCTCCGTTCCTTTACCTTCTGCCCTGTTACCCTTTAATCCCACATTTAACCTCCAGCAGCCCTCTCTTCCTCCTTCCATCCCTGTCAGCCCGCTCACCTGGGAAAAGTACTCCTCAGAGATGCGTCCGGCCCATTCTATGCAGAGCTCCAGAGGTCTACAGGGGTTGGCCACATCAGCACACTTTATCATCATCCTCTTAATCAGCAGCCGGTTCTCTGGGCTGTTCCTGATGCTGGCTGGACCCTCGCTGTCACTGCCTTCACTCTGTTACAGAGAAACACACACACACAAGGTCAAAGACACACACACACACGTTTCGATGCATCAGTCAGAAACACACACACACACACACACACACACACACACACACACACACACACACACACACCACACACACACACACACACACACACACACACACACACACACACACACACACACACTATGGTATACATCAGTAAAGGCTGGTGGGAGGAACTATAGGAGGACGGGCTCATTGTAATGAATGGAACGGAGTCAAACGTGGTTTCCATAAGTTATACATAACGTTGGCCTGCCCCTTCAACTAGCTCCTCTCACAGATTATTTAGTTGCTTTGTGATATTATTTTAGTAGAAGTAGGGTTGAGATAGAATCAGGCTAGACAGGCTGCTGCCCACGAGGCCAATGTCAAAATATTTAGCCTTTTATTCCTATTTTCTCATTAATGCTCATTGAATATACTGTATTTAGGAACTAAAACTGTTTCTATCTATTCTGTTCCCACTCAATTGGCTAATGTTAACAACCATCTTTATTATGTAATAATAAACTACACATGCACATGGACGCTAGCACAAACACACAAACACATACACAGACAAGGGACTGTGTCTTACATTTGAACTGGGCTCCTCGATGGCAGCCATTGGTTTGTTGATGCTGTTGGCAAACTTGTTGACGTGTTCAAAATGACGGGTCATCTCTGTAGCCAGCACCATGTCTATGATTGCCTGCCTCAACGTCCTAAACTGAGTCCTAATATAAACACACAGAGAGGAACTTACAGGACCAGGATAGTCAACTGTTCTCACTGTTTTCCAAGAGGTTGTAGGTCCATAAAAACCTAGAAGTTAATCACATCACATGATATGTTCCAGGGTAATAACCCAACATGCTCCATATCTGTCGCCAGTGGTTATGTGGTCTCTCTGACGGCTTAGAGTAAGGCATGTCAATTCATTATCTTAACAAGCACTTAGCCTGGTCCCAGATCGGTCTGTGCACAAACAGACCTGGGACCAGGCTAGCAAGCACTCAAAGCTCCAGGTGGAAACCATTATTTTCTCTCCTAGACTCTCTCCTGACTGTACCTGTCGATGTTTTTGAAGATGTTGCTCTTGATATCCCTGACGGTGAGTTGGAAGGCGAGGGCGGCATGGTGACTCTCCAACACTGCAGTGTCGTTATACAGGATGGCCAGCTCACTTCCTGCATTACACAGGAAGCTGTTGGTCCTCCCTGGGTGGTCCACATCATGGACCGTCGCCGCGATCAACGCAGCCACCTCGTCCAGCTGGTCCAGACTGCCCTGAGAACACATGACACAACCAGGAAGTAGTGTTAGTAAACTAAAACTCCCATGAGCCCCGGGAGACATATAGCAATCAGGAAGTGACATCAGTGTCAAACTTCCACAGAAGCACAGATAATAGAAAAAATGTAGTAGGGAGCTCAGTTTCCTACGACTTTTACAATCTACAGTTTCTCTTAATAGAAAATCATGTCTGCTAAATTACGTAAATGTGCATAAAATATAAATACTGCCTAGTCTCTCTCAGCATAACCTCATAGTCAACAAATGAATAATACCAAATAATGCACGCCATGCAAACTAATAATAATCACTAGCAAATGTTCACTTTATGACAAGGAGAGGAGATATTTATTGGAGGGGAGAAGCAGGGAGAAAAGAGAGGGAAAGTATGAGGATCTCAATGCCCTCAAGGCAAAACACTTATTGACTGAGTCAAATATGAGAACAAGACCGAAGCTATAAAAATATCCCCATTCCAACTCTCACTGGTCACTGACATACATTCACCTCCTGCAAAGCAAAGAAAACTGATACTCTACTCTACTCTACTCTACTCACGCACGCACTATTGAAAACACTTCGCAGTGAATTACGTAGTAGATCAACTTATCAATCAATCAGCACATTGATATGGCAGGCGAAATATTGTAATTTAGTAATTTAATTTGTGTTCATAAGTGGTGTACGCATATCCAACAACTGTCCAACCAGAAGGTCTTCTTCGGGTTGGTGTGGGGTTGTGGTAGGAGTTGTGTGTGTGTATGCTGGTATGTGTGTTTGGTATACCTTGACCTTCTCCTTGCGTAGGAAGTAGGCAGTAGCGTGGAGGACGTCGGCGGCGTGGGTGGAGTTGTGGTAGGAGTTGGAGGCGTGGTAGTTAGCCTCTATGACCTGCAGCCAGCAGCGTAGCGTAGCCTCACTGCAGCTTAGGAACTCACACACACTGAAGCGAGAAAAGATCTTCAAGCCCAGGTATGTCAGAGGTCTGTTGGGATGACAGAGAGAGGACAGGGAGGTAGATGAGTGATAGAGGGAGGATGTTCTTTCCCTTCTGTATTGGTGTACACTTAATACACCAAACATTAGGAACACCTTCCTAATATTGAGTTGCAGCCTCTCTTTTGCCCCCAGAACAGTCTTAGTTCGTCGTGACTCAACAAGGTGTCAAAAGTGTTCCACAGGGATGTTGGCCCATGTTGACTCAATGCTTCCCACAGTTGTGTCAAGTTGGCTGGATGTCCTTTGGGTGGTGGACCATTTTTGATATAGATGGGAAACTGTTGAGCGTGAAAAACTCCAGCAGCGCTGCAGTTCTTGACACAAAATGGCACTTACCACCATACCCTGTTCAAAGGCTTAAATCTTTTGTCTTGCCCATTCACCCTCTGAATGGAACACATACACAATCCATGTCTCAATTGTCTCAAGACTTAAAAATCCTTCTTTAACCTGTCTCCTCCCCTTCATCTACACTGATTGAAGTGGATTTAACAGGTGACATCCATAAGGGATCATAGCATTCATCTGGTCAGTGTATGTCATTGAAAGAGCAGGTGTTCATAATGTTTTGTATACTGAGTGTATTGTAACCTCTATCTTCACTTTCCCTTAAACCCCTAACAACGTATCCCTCTCTTACTCATCACCACTTCCCTCAACTGTCCATCTCCTGTCCCCTCTCTCTTTCCTTCTCTCCCTCTCCTCCCTCTCCCTCCATACTTCAGGTGGCAGCCTCCAGCTCCTGTCCTCTCGCTCTCTCCGCCCCCCTCTCCCTCCATACCTCTTACAGGTGGCAGCCTCCAGCTCCTGTCCTCTCCCTCTCTCCGCCCCCCTCTCCCTCTCCCTCCATACCTCTTACAGGTGGCAGCCTCCAGCTCCTGTCCTCTCGTTCTCTCCGCCCCCCTCTCCCTCTCCCTCCATACCTCTTACAGGTGGCAGCCTCCAGCTCCTGTCCTCTCGCTCTCTCCGCCCCCCTCTCCCTCTCCCTCCATACCTCTTACAGGTGGCAGCCTCCAGCTCCTGTCCTCTCGCTCTCTCCGCCCCCCTCTCCCTCTCCCTCCATACCTCTTACAGGTGGCAGCCTCCAGCTCCTGTCCTCTCGCTCTCTCCGCCCCCCTCTCCCTCTCCCTCCATACCTCTTACAGGTGGCAGCCTCCAGCTCTAGGATATTAAAGTCCCATTGGTCCTCGTCGTCCAGCATCTCAGCGATGACCGGAGGGATGTCATTCAGCGTTACTGGGATGGCCAGCTGACTCATATCTGGAGACGCACAAACACACACAGATTGAAAAAACAGCTAGCTGGAGCTTGTTTGGGAAGTTGACTGGATATGCCCTCACCTGCTAGTAACTTCTAGAGATTCACTAAGATCTGCCCACTATAGTGTTGTTCTGTAAGAACGTGATCTTAAGGCCCATAACTGTGCTCTTGTTTGTCACCACACACACAAACGCGGACACAGCTGTTTCCATTTGAAGTGGTTTTATGTGTGTTTATATTTGCTGGACACATATACTTCAGTTAGGAACAACATGTGAAAGTCCATACACTTCAAATCAAATCAAATTGTATTTGTCACATGCGCCGAATACAACAGGTGTAGTAGACCTTACCGTAAAATGCTGAATACAACAGGTGTAGTAGACCTTACCGTAAAATGCTTACTTACAAGCCCTTAACCAACAATGCATTTCAATAAATAGAGTTAAGAAAAGTGACTATGCATAGATATTAAACAGCGAGTAGCAGCAGTGTAAAAATACACTTCAGTAAGGAACAGCATGTGAAAGTCCCTACACTTCAGTTAGGAACAGCATGTGAAAGTCTATACACTTCAGTAAGGAACAGCATGTGAAAGTCCCTACACTTGAGTAAGGAACAGCATGTGAAAGTCCCTACACTTCAGTAAGGAACAGCATGTGAAAGTCTATACACTTCAGTTAGGAACAGCATGTGAAAGTCCCTACACTTCAGTAAGGAACAGCATGTGAAAGTCTATACACTTCAGTTAGGAACAGCATGTGAAAGTCCCTACACTTCAGTTAGGAACAGCATGTGAAAGTCCCTACACTTCAGTAAGGAACAGCAAGTGAAAGTCTATACACTTCAGTTAGGAACAGCATGTGAAAGTCCCTACACTTCAGTAAGGAACAGCATGTGAAAGTCTATACACTTCAGTTAGGAACAGCATGTGAAAGTCCCTACACTTCAGTTAGGAACAGCATGTGAAAGTCTATACACTTCAGTAAGGAATAGCATGTGAAAGTCCCTACACTTCAGTTAGGAACAGAATGTGAAAGTCCCTACACTTCAGTTAGGAACAGCATGTGAAAGTCTATACACTTCAGTTAGGAACAGCATGTGAAAGTCCCTACACTTCAGTTAGGAACAGCATGTGAAAGTCCCTACACTTCAGTTAGGAACAGCATGTGAAAGTCTATACACTTCAGTAAGGAATAGCATGTGAAAGTCCCTACACTTCAGTTAAGAACAGAATGTGAAAGTCCCTACACTTCAGTTAGGAACAGCATGTGAAAGTATATACACTTCAGTTAGGAACAGCATGTGAAAGTCTATACACTTCAGTAAGGAACAGCATGTGAAAGTCCCTACACTTCAGTTAGGAACAGCATGTGAACATCTATACACTTCAGTAAGGAACAGCATGTGAAAGTCCCTACACTTCAGTAAGGAACAGCATGTGAAAGTCCCTACACTTCAGTTAAGAACAGCATGTGAAAGTCCCTACACTTCAGTTAGAAACAGCATGTGAAAGTCTATACACTTCAGTAAGGAACAGCATGTGAAAGTCCCTACACTTCAGTAAGGAACAGCATGTGAAAGTCTATACACTTCAGTAAGGAACAGCATGTGAAAGTCCCTACACTTCAGTTAGGAACAGCATGTGAAAGTCTATACACTTCAGTAAGGAACAGCATGTGAAAGTCTATACACTTCAGTTAGAAACAGCATGTGAAAGTCCCTACACTTCAGTAAGGAACAGCATGTGAAAGTTCCTACACTTCAGTTAGGAACAGCATGTGAAAGTCTACACACTTCAGTTAGGAACAGCATGTGAAAGTCTATACACTTCAGTTAGGAACAGCATGTGAAAGTCCCTACATTTCAGTAAGGAACAGCATGTGAAAGTCTATACACTTCAGTTAGGAACAGCATGTGAAAGTCTATACACTTCAGTTAGGAACAGCATGTGAAAGTCCCTACACTTCAGTTAGGAACAGCATGTGAAAGTCCCTACACTTCAGTAAGGAACAGCAAGTGAAAGTCTATACACTTCAGTTAGGAACAGCATGTGAAAGTCCCTACACTTCAGTAAGGAACAGCATGTGAAAATCTATACACTTCAGTTAGGAACAGCATGTGAAAGTCCCTACACTTCAGTTAGGAACAGCATGTGAAAGTCCCTACACTTCAGTAAGGAACAGCATGTGAAAGTCTATACACTTCAGTAAGGAACAGCATGTGAAAGTCCCTACACTTCAGTAAGGAACAGCATGTGAAAGTACCAACACTTCAGTTAGGAACAGCATGTGAAAGTCTATACACTTCAGTTAGGAACAGCATGTGAAAGTCCCTACACTTCAGTAAGGAACAGCATGTGAAAGTCCCTACACTTCAGTAAGGAACAGCATGTGAAAGTCCCTACACTTCAGTAAGGAACAGCATGTGAAAGTCCCTACACTTCAGTAAGGAACAGCATGTGAAAGTCCCTACACTTCAGTTAGGAACAGCATGTGAAAGTCCCTACACTTCAGTTAGGAACAGCATGTGAAAGTCCCTACACTTCAGTAAGGATCAGCATGTGAAAGTCCCTACACTTCAGTAAGGAACAGCATGTGAAAGTCCCTACACTTCAGTAAGGAACAGCATGTGAAAGTCCCTACACTTCAGTTAGGAACAGCATGTGAAAGTCCCTACACTTCAGTTAGGAACAGCATGTGAAAGTCCCTACACTTCAGTAAGGAACAGCATGTGAAAGTCCCTACACTTCAGTTAGGAACAGCATGTGAAAGTCTATACACTTCAGTTAGGAACAGCATGTGAAAGTCCCTACACTTCAGTAAGGAACAGCATGTGAAAGTCTATACACTTCAGTAAGGAACAGCATGTGAAAGTCTATACACTTCAGTAAGGAACAGCATGTGAAAGTCCCTACACTTCAGTAAGGAACAGCATGTGAAAGTCTAAACACTTCAGTAAGGAACAGCATGTGAAAGTCCCTACACTTCAGTTAGGAACAGCATGTGAAAGTCCCTACACTTCAGTAAGGAACAGCATGTGAAAGTCCCTACACTTCAGTAAGGAACAGCATGTGAAAGTCCCTACACTTCAGTAAGGAACAGCATGTGAAAGTCTATACACTTCAGTAAGGAACAGCATGTGAAAGTCCCTACACTTCAGTTAGGAACAGCATGTGAAAGTCCCTACACTTCAGTAAGGAACAGCATGTGAAAGTCTATACACTTCAGTAAGGAACAGCATGTGAAAGTCCCTACACTTCAGTTAGGAACAGCATGTGAAAGTCCCTACACTTCAGTTAGGAACAGCATGTGAAAGTCCCTACACTTCAGTAAGGAACAGCATGTGAAAGTCCCTACACTTCAGTAAGGAACAGCATGTGAAAGTCTATACACTTCAGTAAGGAACAACATGTGAAAGTCCCTACACTTCAGTAAGGAACAGCATGTGAAAGTCTATACACTTCAGTAAGGAACAGCATGTGAAAGTCCCTACACTTCAGTAAGGAACAGCATGTGAAAGTCCCTACACTTCAGTAAGGAACAGCATGTGAAAGTCTAAACACTTCAGTAAGGAACAGCATGTGAAAGTCCCTACACTTCAGTAAGGAACAGCATGTGAAAGTCCCTACACTTCAGGTAGGAACAGCATGTGATGGTCCCTACTCTTCAGTAAGGAACAGCATGTGAAAGTCTATACACTTCAGTAAGGAACAGCATGTGAAAGTCCCTACACTTCAGTAAGGAACAGCATGTGAAAGTCTATACACTTCAGTAAGGAACAGCATGTGAAAGTCCCTACACTTCAGTTAGGAACAGCATGTGAAAGTCCCTACACTTCTGTAAGGAACAGCATGTGAAAGTCTATACACTTCAGTAAGGAACAGCATGTGAAAGTCCCTACACTTCAGTAAGGAACAGCATGTGAAAGTCTATACACTTCAGTAAGGAACAGCATGTGAAAGTCCCTACACTTCAGTAAGGAACAGCATGTGAAAGTCTATACACTTCAGTTAGGAACAGCATGTGAAAGTCTATACACTTCAGTAAGGAACAGCATGTGAAAGTCTACACACTTCAGTAAGGAACAGCATGTGAAAGTCCCTACACTTCAGTAAGGAACAGCATGTGAAAGTCCCTACACTTCAGTTAGGAACAGCATGTGAAAGTCCCTACACTTCAGTTAGGAACAGCATGTGAAAGTCCCTACACTTCAGTAAGGAACAGCATGTGCAAGTCCCTACACTTCAGTAAGGAACAGCATGTGAAAGTCCCTACACTTCAGTAAGGAACAGCATGTGAAAGTCTATACACTTCAGTAAGGAACAGCATGTGAAAGTCCCTACACTTCAGTAAGGAACAGCATGTGAAAGTCTATACACTTCAGTAAGGAACAGCATGTGAAAGTCCCTACACTTCAGTAAGGAACAGCATGTGAAAGTCTATACACTTCAGTAAGGAACAGCATGTGAAAGTACCTACACTTCAGTAAGGAATAGCATGTGAAAGTCCCTACACTTCAGTAAGGAACAGCATGTGAAAGTCTATACACTTCAGTAAGGAACAACATGTGAAAGTCCCTACACTTCAGTAAGGAACAGCACGTGAAAGTCTATACACTTCAGTAAGGAACAGCATGTGAAAGTCCCTACACTTCAGTAAGGAACAGCATGTGAAAGTCCCTACACTTCAGTAAGGAACAGCATGTGAAAGTCCCTACACTTCAGTTAGGAACAGCATGTGAAAGTCCCTACACTTCAGTAAGGAACAGCATGTGAAAGTCCCTACACTTCAGTTAGGAACAGCATGTGAAAGTCCCTACACTTCAGTAAGGAACAGCATGTGAAAGTCTATACACTTCAGTTAGAAACAGCATGTGAAAGTCCCTACACTTCAGTTAGGAACAGCATGTGAAAGTCCCTACACTTCAGTAAGGAACAGCATGTGAAAGTCTATACACTTCAGTAAGGAACAGCATGTGAAAGTCCCTACACTTCTGTAAGGAACAGCATGTGAAAGTCTATACACTTCAGTAAGGAACAGCATGTGAAAGTCTACACACTTCAGTAAGGAACAGCATGTGAAAGTCCCTACACTTCAGTAAGGAACAGCATGTGAAAGTCCCTACACTTCAGTTAGGAACAGCATGTGAAAGTCCCTACACTTCAGTTAGGAACAGCATGTGAAAGTCCCTACACTTCAGTAAGGAACAGCATGTGCAAGTCCCTACACTTCAGTAAGGAACAGCATGTGAAAGTCCCTACACTTCAGTAAGGAACAGCATGTGAAAGTCTATACACTTCAGTAAGGAACAGCATGTGAAAGTCCCTACACTTCAGTAAGGAACAGCATGTGAAAGTCCCTACACTTCAGTTAGGAACAGCATGTGAAAGTCCCTACACTTCAGTAAGGAACAGCATGTGAAAGTCTATACACTTCAGTAAGGAACAGCATGTGAAAGTCCCTACACTTCAGTTAGGAACAGCATGTGAAAGTCCCTACACTTCAGTTAGAAACAGCATGTGAAAGTCCCTACACTTCAGTAAGGAACAGCATGTGAAAGTCTGTCAGCAACACTACTATTTGCTTCTTTCCTTGCGACTGCAAACACACACTAACTAAAGGTGAGGGGAGGGCTGAAAGGGCCAGCCTTGATCCATTCAACGATTGCATTTGGGACACTTGAAAGCACAACGCAACAACAACGATTTCCAATGTAGTCCTCATCTGTGTCCCTAAATTACCTAGCAACGCGGTCCTTATGATAGAGGGTGAGATACATAGAGATCATATTAAATTACTTCTAATTCCTAATTCTATGGTCAGAGAAGGTAAGGTAGCTTGACAAGTGGGTTCAGAATCCTGTTCACCTAAACTCACTTCAGGCTCAGCCTCTCAGGTCTACTAAAAAAACCACATGCTGCTTCCTACAGACGATCAGGAGAGTGAGCTGTTAGTCTACACCTGTTGTTTACGAAGCATGTAACAAATACAATTAGATTTGAGAGGGCTGCACTGAGGACAATGTATTCAGCACTTCTCAGCAGTACCCTTCCACTTCTCAGAAAGAAGAAGTACATCCATTACTTCTGTATACAGTTTGTTATTAACTACATGTCAATATCATGTCATTACCGCCCAGAACATCCTCTCATTTATCTCTCTCTGTTTCGTCCATGATTCATCATGACTAGAACAATATAAGGGGATCACGCAATGACTGCCGATGACTGCCAATGACTGCCAATGACTGCCGATGACTGCCAATGACTGCCGATGGATGCACTTGTAGACTCCAACTGATGAAATGATCTGAGACATTTTCTAGTACTCTTCAGACAGACAGAGGTCCATACATGAAAAGTAATGGTTTCATCAAAACTCCATAAAGCCCCCAATTATGTGTAATGCGAATGAGTGCTTTAAGCTCCCAGTGTAATTTAATTAGATGAAATATTACACAAATATACCCCTAAAACGTGCTATAACACAATTGAAAACATAATTAAACTCAGTTTGTGTTGTAATTAGGATCATGTGACCTAATTAGTGTAAATTCTAGGGCCCTGTAACGCCCTGGCCATAGAGAGGGGTTTTTGTTCTTTATTTTGGTTAGGCCAGGGTGTTACATTGGGTGGGCGTTCTATGTTAATTTTTCTATGTTTTTGTATTTCTTTGTTTTGGGCCGTGTGTGTGGCTCCCAATCAGGCACAGCTGTAGTTCGTTGTTGCTGATTGGGAGTCACACATAAGTAGCCTGTTTTTCCTTTGGGTTTTTGTGGGTGATTGTTTCTGTTTAGAGTTTTTCCTGAAAGGACTGTTTGGCTGTCGTTTTTGTTTATTTTTGTAAAGTGTTCTCTTTTCATAAAAATTCTAATGATGAACACATCCTCCGCTGCACCTTGGTCTAATTCTGACGACGGCCGTTACAGGCCCTAGTTGTAAGTAGTAGTAGTATTCTGGTAAGATAAATAAATAAAGATAATATTGATGTCATGAAACAGACTGATGCTTACTTGGAAAGGTACTTTTGGAGAAGACATACTCGTTCCCAGACAGTCTCCGTAAGCCATCCTGCAGAAGGAAAAAGACAGCAAAGCACTCTCTTCATCCATGCTGTGAAAAAAACATTTTAAAAATACCCTTTTGGTTTATCTCAAATCTGGCAAATAACAACATATTTCACATTATACAATGACATCAGCATTATAATTCATACAACGAGACTTCCCACATAACTCAGCAACTCTCTTGTTTGAGTGCTTTGAGAGAAGAGGAGAGAAGAGGAGGAGATTGGAGGGGAGAGGAGGAGAGGAGAGGGGAGAGGAGGGGTATGTGTGTGTGTGTGTGTGTGTGCATGGGTAGCCCCTCATGAGCCCCCCTATGAGGTCGTTGGTGTGTGGGTGGAGGGGAGTATCCTAAAAACTGGTTCCAGACTTTGATTAAATGGGGCCTGTGAAGGAGTGTGTGTGTGTATGTGTGTATGAGTATGTGTGTTTGTTGGGTGTGTGCGTGTATGCGTGTGTAGCCTCTGACTCACACTCATGAGCCCCCCGACGAGGTCGTTGGTGTGTGGGTCGTCTTCCTTGGAGGCCAGCTGAGGAGAGTAGAGCTCTGTGGTCCTCAGGATCTCCAGGACCCGGTCCAGCGCATCCGCTACCGAAACCGGACTGGACTCCTGGGCCGCGTTGATGATGTTGATCACCTGGAGATGGAGGAAGGCGGAGAGAGATAGAGTACACAGTTACATTCTATTTAAAGGGGGGCTGAACTCTGCGATTCCACATGTGTTTTCTGCTGCTCATTAAGAAAAAAAACGAGATTTGGGTCTTGGGGGTGTGGTTTGATGTGGGTGTGTTATGTTGTTTGTCCCCCTTGAGTCACGGTAGCAACATTTCACCCTAAAAATAGTCATAGATAAATCAAGAAATCTGTAATTAATTTGGAAGTTTTTGCTGAGGAGGTCTTAGTCACACAATTTTACTAAGGGGTTTGGGTTTGGTGCAGTATTTCTCAAGTAATATTTTTGCATTAATACTGGCAGTGCTGCAGACAGTATCGAGTCAGCTGAGCTGCTGCTATGCTCGGGACTGATTTCTGAGAACATGTCTACAACTTCAGCAAACTGTCAAACTATTGGAAATAAAACACAACCTACATTCTGTTGATTAGCGCCCAAAATCACTAGCTAGTTCCATCTCTGTTTGTCAATGAAGCTTGCTAGTAGCTAGCAGGCACATTGAGCAGCTAGGCCACCTTAGCTAAATGAGCTTAGTCACTGGCGAGTGGCAAAGTGCTTCAGTGCCATTTTGTTTGGACAACTTTCTCACTATCTATTATCAGAGTGTGCATTTGTCTGGCAATGTTCATAGTGAATCATGTTCAAAACGAGTCGCCGCTGGACACGAGGCCATTGGGTTTTCATTTTGGAACACTGTGCGCATCATATCAATTCTCATTTTGTCCAAAACAATGGCAGACTGGAGTGATCCCTATCAAACATATCGCCAAGGGGCCACTCCATAAAGGGCTTAGGGGCCAAGTGTTCTTTAAACATATCATTGGCCATGTGTTGTCTTATGCAAACAAGTCTGAGGCGCTGCGCAATGTGGACAGCATAGAAATATAATTCTATCTCTATGGTGGGCAGGTCTGTCTCACTGGCTGTATGTTCTGCCGTAGGAATAGTTAGGGCGCTATTAGCACAGCTGTTTCTCTGTGCATGACAATTATCCCTAGGCGTTACCATCCTGTGTTAGAGAGATCAAAATCCAACCCTCAAATATCCAATAGATCTAGGAACATAACAGACAGACGCACGCACGCACGCACGCACACACACACACACACACACACACACACACACACACACACACACACACACACACACACACACACACACACACACGCCTAAGGGACATGTCCCTCTTCAGACAAAAGGTGTCTTTCTTTGAGCCAGTGTCAGGGAGCTCTGCATGTGATGCCATAGAAATCCTGTCTGGGGACAAATAGATAAAGCAGCTAGTCAGAGTATAAAGGAACATCATAAAGCCAAGAATAAGACTAGACTCTGGGGAGGATTTCACTTATAGCCTTATCCCAGAACTCTCATTAGAGAATTAGATGGAAGAATGGCACTACAATCAGATTTAAGTGATAATGCCTAAGAAGCCAGTGTTTGGATGATAAATTGGCACAGTTGGCAATTGGTGGTGGTGGTGTGTGTGTGTGTGTGTGTGTGTGTGTGTGTACTGTACCTTGGTGATGGGGGCCTCTATGGTCATAGAGTGGATCCTGGCTACAGAGGAGTACCTCCGGTTCTGCAGACTGGGAGCTGGAGACAACAAGACACAGTACTGTGACATGCTCCTCTTACAGTACTGTGACATGCTCCTCTTACAGTACTGTGACATGCTCCTCTTACAGTACTGTGACATGCTCCTCTTACTGTACTGTGACATGCTCCTCTTACAGTACTGTGACATGCTCCTCTTACTGTACTGTGACATGCTCCTCTTACAGTACTGTGACATGCTCCTCTTACAGTACTGTGACATGCTCCTCTTACAGTACTGTGACATGCTCCTCTTACAGTACTGTGACATGCTCCTCTTACTGTACTGTGACATGCTCCTCTTACAGTACTGTGACATGCTCCTCTTACTGTACTGTGACATGCTCCTCTTACAGTACTGTGACATGCTCCTCTTACAGTACTGTGACATGCTCCTCTTACAGTACTGTGACATGCTCCTCTTACAGTACTGTGACATGCTCCTCTTACAGTACTGTGACATGCTCCTCTTACTGTACTGTGACATGCTCCTCTTACTGTACTGTGACATGCTCCTCTTACTGTACTGTGACATGCTCCTCTTACAGTACTGTGACATGCTCCTCTTACTGTACTGTGACATGCTCCTCTTACAGTACTGTGACATGCTCCTCTTACTGTACTGTGACATGCTCCTCTTACTGTACTGTGACATGCTCCTCTTACAGTACTGTGACATGCTCCTCTTACAGTACTGTGACATGCTCCTCTTACAGTACTGTGACATGCTCCTCTTACTGTACTGTGACATGCTCCTCTTACTGTACTGTGACATGCTCCTCTTACAGTACTGTGACATGCTCCTCTTACTGTACTGTGACATGCTCCTCTTACAGTACTGTGACATGCTCCTCTTACAGTACTGTGACATGCTCCTCTTACAGTACTGTGACATGCTCCTCTTACAGTACTGTGACATGCTCCTCTTACAGTACTGTGACATGCTCCTCTTACTGTACTGTGACATGCTCCTCTTACTGTACTGTGACATGCTCCTCTTACAGTACTGTGATCTTACTGTACTGTGACATGCTCCTCTTACTGTACTGTGACAGCTCTCTACAGTACTGTGATCTTACTGTACTGTGACATGCTCCTCTTACAGTACTGTGATCTTACTGTACTGTGACATGCTCCTCTTACAGTAAAACATGTAATTGTAGTTTAAATGAACTTAATAATGTCTAACAGATGTAACTTAACACACCACTGGGGCTGTGGTGGCAAGCTGCCCTGTACAATGATGCAATATGCATGTTCCTTATGAATGGAGAGGAGAAGGAACAGCGGAAAAGGAGGAGTAGAAAAAAGAGAAAATAACAGGAGAAAATACGGAGAAGAAGAATGAAATAG
>NW_021822873.1:0-36718 GCF_901001165.1 Salmo trutta | reverse complement strand
CCATGACCACACCGTTACTCAGGACACCTCTGGCCATGACACACCACACACCGTTACTCAGGACTACCTCTGGCCATGACACACACCGTTACTCAGGACTACCTCTGGCCATGACACACACCATTACTCAGGACTACCTCTTGCCATGACACACACCACACCGTTACTCAGGACTTCCTCTGGCCATGACACACACTACACCGTTACTCAGGACTACCTCTGGCCATGACACACACCACACCGTTACTAAGGACTACCTCTGGCCATGACACACACCGTTACTCAGGACTACCCTCTGGCCATGACACACACCACACCGTAGTCAGGACACCTCTGGCCATGACACACACCACACCATTACTCAGGGACTACCCTCTGGCCATGACACACACCACACCGTTACTCAGGACTACCTCGGCCCTGACACACCACACCGTTACTCAGGTCTACCTCTGGCCATGACACACTCCACACCGTTACTCAGGACTACCTCTGGCAATGACACACACCGTTACTCAGGACTACCTCTGGCCATGACACACACCACACCGTTACTCAGGACTTCCTCTGGCCATGACACACACCACACCGTTACTCAGGACCTCCTCTGGCCATGGACACCACACCACACCGTTAATCAGT
The DNA here is from genome assembly GCF_901001165.1 of Salmo trutta. Lineage (NCBI taxonomy): Eukaryota > Metazoa > Chordata > Actinopteri > Salmoniformes > Salmonidae > Salmo > Salmo trutta. The sequence goes on along the minus strand of NW_021822873.1, from coordinate 36,076 downwards.
ACTACTCTGGCCATGACACCACACCACACCGTTACTCAGGACTACCTCTGGCCATGACACACACCGTTACTCAGGACTACCTCTGGCCATGACACACACCACACCGTTACTCAGGACTACCTCTGGCCATGACACACACCGTTACTCAGGACTACCTCTGGCCATGACACACACCGTTACTCAGGACCACCTCTGGCCATGACACACACCGTTACTCAGGACTACCTCTGGCCATGACACACGCCACACCGTTACTCAGGACTACCTCTGGCCATGACACACACCACACCGTTACTCAGGACCACCTCTGGCCATGACACACACCGTTACTCAGGACTACCTCTGGCCATGACACACAACACACCGTTACTCAGGGCTACCTCTGGCCATGACACACACCGTTACTCAGGACTACCTCTGGCCATGACACACACCACACCGTTTCTCAGCACTACCTCTGGCCGTGACACACACCGTTACTCAGGACTACCTCTGGCCATGACACACACCACACCGTTACTCAGGGCTACCTCTGGCCATGACACACCGTTACTCAGAACTACCTCTGGCCATGACACACACCACACCGTTTCTCAGCACTACCTCTGGCCATGACACACACCGTTACTCAGGACTACCTCTGGCCGTGACACACACCACACCGTTACTCAGGACCACCTCTGGCCGTGACACACACCACACCGTTACTCAGGACTACCTCTGGCCATGACACACACACCACACCGTTACTCAGGACTACCTCTGGCCATGACACACACCACACCGTTACTCAGGACCACCTTTGGCCATGACACACACCGTTACTCAGGACTACCTCTGGCCATGACACACACCACACCGTTACTCAGGACCACCTCTGGCCATGACACACACCACACCATTACTCAGGACTACCTCTGGCCATGACACACACCACACCGTTACTCAGGACTACCTCTGGCCATGACACACACCACACCGTTACTCAGGTCTACCTCTGGCCATGACACACTCCACACCGTTACTCAGGACTACCTCTGGCAATGACACACACCGTTACTCAGGACTACCTCTGGCCATGACACACACCACACCGTTACTCAGGACTTCCTCTGGCCATGACACACACCACACCGTTACTCAGGACCTCCTCTGGCCATGACACACACCACACCGTTACTCAGGACCACCTCTGGCCATGACACACACCGTTACTCAGGACTACCTCTGGCCATGACACACACCACACCGTTACTCAGGACTACCTCTGGCCATGACACACACCACACCGTTACTCAGGACTACCTCTGGCCATGACACACACACCACACCGTTACTCAGGACCACCTCTGGCCATGACACACACCGTTACCCAGGACCACCTCTGGCATGACACACACCGTTACCCAGGACTATCTCTGGCATGACACACACCGTTACTCAGGACTACCTCTGGCATGACACACCGTTACCCAGGACTACCTCTGGCATAACACACACCGTTACTCAGGACTACCTCTGGCATGACACACACCGTTACCCAGGACTACCTCTGGCATAATACACACCGTTACCCAGGACTACCTCTGGCATGACACACACCGTTACCCAGGACTACCTCTGGCATAACACACACCGTTACTCAGGACCACCTCTGGCATGACACACACCGTTACTCAGGACTACCTCTGGCATGACACACACCGTTACTCAGGACCACCTCTGGCCATGACACACACCGTTACTCAGGACTACCTCTGGCCATGCCACACACCCCACCGTTACTCAGGACTATCTCTGGCCATGACACACACCACACCGTTACTCAGGACTACCTCTGGCCATGACAAACACCGTTACTCAGGACTACCTCTGGCCATGACACACACCACACCGTTACTCAGGACTACCTCTGGCCATGACACACACCACAATGTTACTCAGGACTACCTCTGGCCATGACAAACACCGTTACTCAGGACTACCTCTGGCCATGACACACACCGTTACTCAGGACTTCCTCTGGCCATGACACACACCACACCGTTACTCAGGACTTCCTCTGGCCCTGACACACACCACACCGTTACTCAGGACTACCTCTGGCCATGACACACACCACACCGTACTAAGGGACTACCTCTGGCCATGACACACACTACACCGTTACTCAGGACTACCTCTGGCCATGACACACACCACACCGTTACTAAGGACTACCTCTGGCCATGACACACACCGTTACTCAGGACTACCTCTGGCCATGACACACACCACACCGTTACTCAGGGCCACCTCTGGCCATGACACACACCCCACACCAATTAACTCAGGACTACCTCTGGCCATGACACACACCACACCGTTACTCAGGACTACCTCTGGCAATGACACACACCGTTACTCAGGACTACCTCTGGCCATGACACACACCACACCGTTACTCAGGACTTCCTCTGGCCATGACACACACCACACCGTTACTCAGGACTACCTCTGGCCATGACACACACCGTTACTCAGGACTACCTCTGGCCATGACACACACCACAACCGTTCCTCAGGCTACCCTCTGGCCATGACCCACACCACACCGTTACTCAGGACTACCTCTGGCCATGACACACACCGTTACTCAGGACTACCTCTGGCCATGACACACACCACACCGTTACTCAGGACTACCTCTGGCCATGACACACACACCACACCGTTACTCAGGACCACCTCTGGCCATGACACACACCACACCGTTACTCAGGACCACCTCTGGCCATGACACACACCGTTACTCAGGACTACCTCTGGCCATGACACACACCACACCGTTACTCAGGACTACCTCTGGCCATGACACACACCGTTACTCAGGACTACCTCTGGCCATGACACACACCGTTACTCAGGACCACCTCTGGCCATGACACACACCGTTACTCAGGACTACCTCTGGCCATGACACACAACACACCGTTACTCAGGGCTACCTCTGGCCATGACACACACCGTTACTCAGGACTACCTCTGGCCATGACACACACCACACCGTTACTCAGCACTACCTCTGGCCGTGACACACACCGTTACTCAGGACTACCTCTGGCCATGACACACACCACACCGTTACTCAGGGCTACCTCTGGCCATGACACACCGTTACTCAGAACTACCTCTGGCCATGACACACACCACACCGTTTCTCAGCACTACCTCTGGCCATGACACACACCGTTACTCAGGACTACCTCTGGCCGTGACACACACCACACCGTTACTCAGGACCACCTCTGGCCGTGACACACACACCACACCGTTACTCAGGACTACCTCTGGCCATGACACACACACCACACCGTTACTCAGGACTACCTCTGGCCATGACACACACACCACACCGTTACTCAGGACTACCTCTGGCCATGACACACACCGTTACTCAGGACTACCTCTGGCCATGACACACACCACACCGTTACTCAGGACTACCCCTGGCCATGACACACACCACACCGTTTCTCAGCACTACCTCTGGCCATGACACACACCGTTACTCAGGACTACCTCTGGCCATGACACACACCACACCGTTACTCAGGACTAGCTCTGGCCATGACACACACCACACCGTTACTCAGGACTACCTCTGGCCATGACATACACCACACCGTTACTCAGGACTACCTCTGGCCATGACACACACCACACCGTTACTCAGGACCACCTCTGGCCATGACACACACCACACCGTTACTCAGGACTACCTCTGGCCATGACACACACCACACCGTTACTCAGGACTACCTCTGGCCATGACACACACCACACCGTTACTCAGGACTACCTCTGGCCATGACACACACCACACCGTTACTCAGGACCACCTCTGGCCATGACACACACCACACCGTTACTCAGGACTACCTCTGGCCATGACACACACCACACCGTTACTCAGGACTAGCTCTGGCCATGACACACACCACACCGTTACTCAGGACTACCTCTGGCCATGACACACACCGTTACTCAGGACTACCTCTGGCCATGACACACACCACACCGTTTCTCAGCACTACCTCTGGCCATGACACACACCACACCGTTACTCAGGACTACCTCTGGCCATGACACACACCGTTACTCAGGACTACCTCTGGCCATGACACACACCACACCGTTACTCAGGACCACCTCTGGCCATGACACACACCACACCGTTACTCAGGACCACCTCTGGCCATGACACACAACACACCGTTACTCAGGACTACCTCTGGCCATGACACACACCACACCGTTACTCAGGACTACCTCTGGCCATGACACACACCGTTACTCAGGACCATCTCTGGCCATGACACACACCACACCGTTACTCAGGACTACCTCTGGCCATGACACACACCGTTACTCAGGACTACCTCTGGCCATGACACACAACACACCGTTACTCAGGACTACCTCTGGCCATGACACACACCACACCGTTACTCAGGACTACCTCTGGCCATGACACACACCGTTACTCAGGACCACCTCTGGCCATGACACACACCGTTACTCAGGACCACCTCTGGCCATGACACACACCGTTACTCAGGACTACCTCTGGCCATGACACACACCGTTACTCAGGACCACCTCTGGCCATGACACACACCACACCGTTACTCAGGACCACCTCTGGCCATGACACACACCACACCGTTACTCAGGACCACCTCTGGCCATGACACACACCACACCGTTACTCAGGACTACCTCTGGCCATGACACACACCACACCGTTACTCAGGACCACCTCTGGCCATGACACACACCGTTACTCAGGACTACCTCTGGCCATGACACACACCACACCGTTACTCAGGACCACCTCTGGCCATGACACACACCGTTCCTCAGGACTACCTCTGGCCATGACACACACCACACCGTTACTCAGGACCACCTCTGGCCATGACACACACCACACCGTTACTCAGGACCACCTCTGGCCATGACACACACCACACCGTTACTCAGGACCACCTCTGGCCATGACACACACCGTTACTCAGGACCACCTCTGGCCAGACACACACCACACCGTTACTCAGGACCACCTCTGGCCATGACACACACCGTTACTCAGGACCACCTCTGGCCATGACACACACAACACACCGTTACTCAGGACTACCTCTGACCATTAACAGCATTATGCAGACTGTCCATTAGATACAGTTAGTTCACTGTTGGGTTGCTAGTGGCATCAGCTGTTAACACGTCTGATAGTTTGATATGGGCTTGTCTACAGTGGTGTGCTGGATCAGAGCCAGCAGTGGTCTGATAAGTGCTTGCCAGCTGGGCGGTGATACACACTCTATTGTCCCTGCACTGCTCGTTAAAAAGACAGCAGCAGACTTGTATCTTACAGCTTAGCTTGCTCTATGTCAATCTGCTCCTGTCAGCAGGCACAACAGGACCGATCAGGACACAAGTCAACTGCTCTCAGCTCACTCACAACAATCCATCTCTCTCTCTCGTTCCCCATCTCTCTGTCTAATAGGATTAAATCACTGTAAACAGTGCTGATGACACAGGAGGTTGCCAGATTTAGCTGGCTTGTATCTTAATGGCCTCTTGGGGCTGGAACACACAACAGATATGAACTAAAACACAGCACATTGCACTGGCTGGAGCTGCAATGGAAACATTCAGCATTATGGATGATGACCGTGAGTGAAGAGAAAGGAAGAGCGGGGAGAGAGAAAGAGTGAGAGAAAGAGAGAGAGTGAAAGAGAGACAGAGGGCAGAGAAAGAGTGAAGAGAGAGAAAGAGAGAGAGAGAGAAGGAGGAGAGTAGAGAGAGAGACAGTTAAGTAGAAATAGGTCAGAGTCCTACATGGTGAAGGTCTACTTAGAGATTCTGCTGCTAACTCAACAACTAGATTTAAAATGGAAACTAGGGACACTGGCCAAGGGTTTGGTGGGAAAGACAAGCAACAGGAATGATTCTGTTTAATACTCAAAAGCAACCATTCCCAGACAGAAACAGTAGCCTACAACACTGCTGTCTTGACAACAGTTGGCCGCAAAGGACTGTAAATGAGAAAAGGTACTGTAAAGACTGATAGGGGAATGTCATAAATCACACTGCAATGAAGAGGAGAGGGGTGTGCCTCTTTCAGCACTATCCCAAAGTTGACTTTCCGTTAGTCACCAGTGCTTAGCACCTCACTTAATTTCTACTTCTATTTATTCAAAATGCATTTGAAACTGTTTTAAGTTATACAGATAGCATCAGGAATTCTGTCACACACAGGAATCAGCGACAACGCTGAGATTTCCAAGGCTAGAAGTCAGGAGAGCGAACAGGACAGTGATAGCTGGGCTTTGACTCAGATGAAAGGCAGCAGCAGCTAGCTAGCTTAGGGTAGTGTCTGTCAGAGTGCAGTTAGTTTGTGCTGTAGGTATTATTAGCCTTGGCGGCGCCTATAGCTTAGCACTAACTTAGCATGAACACTAGCTGTCAGCCTGGAATCTTACTGAGAACCACACACCTGCTCCTAGGCAAGCCAAAACAAACAGGCCACTGTAGACTACAGATGCCATAAATGCCAAAACAATGCTAGCATGCAAAAGCAACTTAGAGTAGGTCCACAGACAGCAGACAACTTTTTACATGGTACTGTACATACAGAGTAGAGTGGACAATCAATGTTTACTACATGGCATAGTGTTGTCTGTCGCACTGGTACAGAACCCTGGGGGCCAACCCTGCTGGAAAAAACAGCATTGACCAGCATAGGCTGGCCATGCTGGTCACCCGCCTTCACTGTGTTTTTGCTGGTTCCTTCACTGTGTTTTTGCTGGTTCTTTCACTATGTTTTTGCTGGTAACAAGCCTTCACTATGTTTTGTACACTGGTGACCAGCATACCAGCATGTGTTTTGGACAAAGTGGAAGTATATTTTTAGAAATGTTTACAAATTAATAAAACCTAAAAAGCTGAAATGTCTTGGGTCAAGTACAGTATTTAATCCTTTTGTTATGGCAAGCCTGAATAAGTTCAGGAGTAACAATTTACTTAACAAGTCACATAATAGATTGTTTGCGTGCATGCATTGATATGTAAGCTACATGTGCCTTTAAAAACAAAGTATGTAGTTCTGTCCTTGAGCTGTTCATGTCAATTTATGTTCTGTATTATGTTTCATGTTTTGTGTGGACCCCAGGAAGAGTAGCTGCTGCTGCTTTTGCAACAGCTAATGGGGATCCTAATAAAATACTAAATAAAAATAAATAATAAGTTGCACATACTCACTCTGTTTGCAATAATAGTGTTTTACATGATTTGTGAATGACTACCTCATATCTGTACCCCACACATACAATAATCTGTAAGGTCCTTCATTCGAGCAGTGAATTTCAAACACAGATTCAACCACAAAGACCTGGGACGTTTTCCAATGCCTTGCAAAGAAGGGTACCCATTGGTAGATGGAAAGAATAAAAAAAGCAGACATTAAATATCCCTTTGAGCATGGTGAAGTTATTAATTACACTTTGGATGGTGTATCAATACACCCAGTCACTACAAAGATACAGGCGTCCTTCCTAACTCAGTTGCCGGAGAGGAAAGTAACTACTTTAAACCAGTTACAGAGTTAAATGGCTTTGATAGGAGAAAACTGAGGATGGATAAACAACATTGTAGTTACTCCACACTACTAACCTAATTGACAGAGTGAAAAGAAAGGAAACCTGTACAGAAAAAAAATATTCCAAACCACGCATCCTGTTTGCAACAAGGCACTAAAGTAATATTGCAAAAAAAGTGGCAAAGCAATTAAGTTTTTGTCCTGAATACAAAGTTTTATGTTTGGGGCAAATCCAATACAACACTTTACTGAGTACCACTCTCCATATTTTCAAGCATAGCGGTGGCTGCATCAGGGTATGGGTATGCTTGTAATCGTTAAGGACTTGGGGAGTTTTTCAGTATAAAAAATTAATGGAATGGAGCTAAGCACAGGCAAAATCCTAGAGGGAGACCTGGTTCAGTCAGCTTTCTACCAGACACTGGGAGATGAATTCACCTTTCAGCAGGACAATAACTTAAAACACAAGGCCAAATCTACACTGGAGTTGCTTATCAAGAAGATGTTCCTAAGTGGCCGAGTAACAGTTTTGACTTAAATCTACTTGAAAATCTATGGCAAGACTTGAAAATTGTTATCTAGCAATGACAGAGCTTGCAGAATGTTAAAAAGATGAATGGGCAAATGTTGCACAATCCAGGTGTGGAAAGCTCTTAGAGACTTACCCAGAAAGACTCACAGCTGTAATCACTGCCAAAGGTGCTTCTACAAAGTATTGACTCAGGGGTGTGAATACTTATGTAAATGAGATATATCTGTACTTAATTTTCAATATATTTTAATAAATTAATAAAACATGTTTTCACTTTGTCATTATGGGGTATTGTGTGTAGATGGGTGAGAATATATTTTTAACCCATTTGGAATTCAGGCTGTAACACAACAAAATTTGGAATAATTTAAGGGTTATGAATACTTTCTGAAGGCACTGTATCACAGGAGGCTGTTGAGGGGAGAACGGCTCATATTAATGGCCAGAACGGCGCAAATGGTTTCCATGTGTTTGATGTATTTGATACCATTCCACTTATTCCACTCCAGCCATTAGCACGATACTGTTCTCCTCGATTAAGGTGCCACCAACCTCCTGTGCACTGTATATATATATATGTGTTATTTCATAGTTTTGATGTCTTCACTATTATTCTACAATGAAAATAGTCAAATAAAGAAAAACCCTTAAATGAGTAGGTGTGTCCAAACTTTTGACTGGTACTGCATATAAACATAAAAAAGAAATGTCCTCTCACTGTCAACTGTGTTTATTTTCAACAAACTTAACGTGTAAATATTTGTATTAACATAACAAGATTCAACAACTGAGGCATAAACTGAACAAGTTCCACTGACGTGACTAACAGAAATTGAATAATGTGTACCTGAACAAAGGGGGGTCAAAATCAAAAGTAACAGTCAATATCTGGTGTGGCCACCAGCTGCATTAAGTACTGCAGTGCATCTCCTCCTCATGGACTGCACCAGATTTGCCAGTTCTTGCTGTGAGATGTTACCCCACTCTTCCACCAAGGCACCTGCAAGTTCCCGGACATTTCTGGGGGGAATGGCCCTAGCCCTCACCCTCCGATCCAACAGGTCCCAGACGTGCTCAATGGGATTGAGATCCGGGCTCTTCGCTGGCCATGGCAGAACACTGACATTCCTCTCTTGCAGGAAATCACGCACAGGACGAGCAGTATGGCTGGTGGCATTGTCATGCTAGAGGGTCAGGATGAGCCTGCAGGAAGGGTACCACATGAGGGAGGAGGATGTCTTCCCTGTAACGCACAGCGTTGAGATTGCCTGCAATGACAACAAGCTCAGTCCGATGATGCTGTGACACACTGCCCCAGACCATGATGGACCCTCAACCTCCAAATCGATCCCGCTCCAGAGTACAGACCTCGGTGTAACGCTCATTCCTTCGACAATAAACGCGAATCCAACCATCATCCCCGGTGAGAAAACTGTGACTCATCAGTAAAGAGCAGTTTTTGCCAGTCCTGTCTGGTCCATCGACGGTGGGTTTGTGCCCATAGGCGACGTTGTTGCCGGTGTTGTTGCCGGTGATGCCTTACATCAGGCCTACAAGCCCTCAGTCCAGCCTCTCTCAGCCTACTGCGAACAGTCTGAGCACTGATGGAGAGATTGTGCGTTCCTGGTGTAACTCAGGCAGTTGTTGTTGCCATCCTGTACCTGTCCCGCAGGTATGATGTTCGGATGTACCGATCCTGTGCAGGTGTTGTTACACGTGGTCTGCCACTGTGAGGATGATCAGCTGTCCGTCCTGTCTCCCTGTAGCGCTGTATTAGGCGTCTCACAGTACGGACATTGCAATTTATTGCCCTGGCCACAACTGCAGTCCTCATGCCTCCTTGCAGAATGCCTAAGGCACATTCAAGCAGATGAGCAGGGACCCTGGGCATCTTTCTTTTGGTGATTTTCAGAGTCAGTAGAAAGGCCTCTTTAGTGTCCTAAGTTTTCATAACTGTGACCTTAATTGCCTACCGTCTGTAAGCTGTTAGTGTCTTAACGACCATTCCACATGTGCTTGTTCATTAATTGTTTATGGTTCATTGAACAAGCAAGGGAAACAGTGTTTAACCTCTCTAGGGTAGGTGGCACCAAATCGTCCCACCTACGTAACAGCCAGTGGAATCTTGTGGCGCGTTATTCAAATACCTTAGAAATGCTATTACTTCAATTTCTCAAACATATGACTATTTTACACCATTTTAAAGACAAGACTCTCGTTAATCTAACCACACTGTCCGATTTCAAAAAGGCTTTACAACGAAAGCAAAACATTAGATTATGTCAGCAGAGTACCCAGCCAGAAATAATCAGACACCCATTTTTCAAGCTAGCATATAATGTCACAAAAACCCAGAAGACAGCTAAATGCAGCCCTAACCTTTGATGATCTTCATCAGATGACACACCTAGGACATTATGTTATACAATACATGCATGTTTTGTTCAATCAAGTTCATATTTATATCAAAAACCAGCTTTTTACATTAGCATGTGACGTTCAGAACTAGCATACCCCCCGCAAACTTCCGCGAATTTACTAACAATTTACTAAATTACTAACGATAAACGTTCACAAAAAGCATAACAATTATTTTAAGAATTATAGATACAGAACTCCTCTATGCACTCGATATGTCCGATTTTAAAATAGCTTTTTGGTGAAAGCACATTTTGCAATATTCTAAGTAAATAAGGGTTACGAGCACGGCGCATTTCGTGACAAAAAAAATCTAAATATTCCATTACCGTACTTCGAAGCATGTCAACCGCTGTTTAAAATCAATTTTTATGCAATTTTTCTCGTAAAAAAGCGATAATATTCCGACCGGGAATCTGCGTTTAGGTAAATAGACGAAAGAAAATAAAGCACGGGATCGACTCGTGCACGCGCCTAAGCCCATTATCCTCTTATCGGCCACTTGCCAAAAGCGCAAATGTGTTTCAGCCTGGGGCTGGAATGACATCATTCAGCTTTTTCCCAGGCTCTGAGAGCCTATGGGAGCCGTAGGAAGTGTCACGTTACAGCAAAGATCCTCAGTCTTCAATAAACAGAGACAAGAAGAACAAGATCTTGTCAGAGAGGGCACTTCCTTTAAGGAATCTTCTCAGGTTTTTGCCTGCCATATGAGTTCTGTTATACTCACAGACACCATTCAAACAGTTTTAGAAACTTTAGGGTGTTTTCTATCCAAAGCCAATAATTATATGCATATTCTAGTTACTGGGTAGGAGTAGTAACCAGATTAAATCGGTTACGTTTTTTATCCGGCCGTGTAAATACTGCCACCTAGCCCTAACAGGTTAAACCCTTTACAATGAAGATCTGTGAAGTTATTTGGATTTTTACAAATTATCTTTGAAAGACAGGGTCCTGAAAAAGGGACCTTTATTTTTTTGCTGAGTTTATATATATATATATATATATATATATATATATATATATATATATATATATATATATGGGCTTGGATGACCAGCTTGACCAGGGGTATTCAACAAGGTGTCCGCGGAGCCTAGTACTGCAGGTGGTCCGCAGAAATATATATATAAAGAAGTGTTTTATAATGAATATATAATATAATACAGTAGAAAATATGAGAATATCTTATTTCTAATGACGTCAACGTTATTTCACAACTCCTAATATTGAGCAAATTACACTCACTGGAGTATCTCACATAGACTTTGAAAAATCACCTGTGAATAGGCTACCAGTGCGGTTGAGCTTTCTTGACTTGGACATACATTTTTGCCAACACATGGCTAACTTTTGTTTACCAGCTAAACAGCTGCTCTTCTCAAAAATGTGTTTGGAGTTAACTTTCTAGCTAATAGGTTATGTTAGAATTTACACTTCCTCTTCCAATTATAATGTGGGGAGGTCAAAATAATGAAAAACGATCTACCAAATCTATTCATGTTCAAATGTTGATTACTTCTCCTTGCCATTATCATTCACCTGATGATAAGACAAGACAGTGTATTTTTTTGCTAACGTATGATGTGGGGTCCCTGGGTCGCCTGTTTGCCTGGGAGGGGGTCCCTGGGTTGCCTGTTTGCCTGGGAGGGGGTCCCTGGGTCGCCTGTTTGCCTGGGAGGGGGTCCCTGGGCAAGAAATGGTTGAAGACCCCTGAGCTAGACCATTCTGGACCAGCATAGACCAGCATGGACCAGCATAGACCAGCATGGACCAGCATGGACCAGCTTGGTCGCCAGCATATCAGCATCACCAGCGTAATCTGGTCACCAAAATACCAGCATCACCAGCATAAACTGGTCACCAGCATAACAGCATCACCAGCATAAACTGGTCACCAGCATAACAGCATCACCAGCATAAACTGGTCACCAGCATAACAGCATCACCAGCATAAACCGGTCACCAGCATAACAGCATCACCAGCATAAACTGGCCACCAGCATAACAGCATCACCAGCATAAACTGGTCACCAGCATAACAGCATCACCAGCATAAACTGGTCACCAGCATAACAGCATCACCAGCATAAACTGGTCACCAGCATAACAGCATCACCAGCATAAACTGGTCACCAGCATAACAGCATACCAGCATCACCAGCATAAACCTGTCACCAACATACCAGCATGAACTGGTCACCAGCATCACCAGCTTGACCAGCTGGTCGGCCAGCCTAACCAGCTAGACCATGCTGGTCCAATCAGTTTGAACAGCATAGACCATCATGGACCAGCATGGGCCAGCTTGAAATTTAGGCTGGTCTATGCTAGGTTTTTTTCAGCACGGAACATACTGTACATGAAATAAAAGGTCTTGTATGGCTATTCATCATACAGTAGAAGACAAGTGGTCTTCCCATGGCTAGCACAGGGCTGTCTCTGAACCACTTGAGGCCACATATTTACCATGAAGCTACAATTCTGGCAAACAAAGCAGACACCACATGTCTTCCATACAGCATAGAGCTGCCATTGATCAACAACACCTTGAGGCCATACGAGTTACATCATACTGGAGTTATGTGATACTTGACAGGACAAAAAGGGGAAAACAACAAATGTTTTTTGATTGACAGGGTATTCATTTATCTTATGTAAGTACAGTTGAAGAATAAATCATGTAACTATCAATCATTAAGACCACCATGACTGCTCTCATTACATGAAACATAAAAATAACTTCCATGCCTGCTCACCTGTTTGTTGTTGTCACTGTGGGGCCTCTTGATGGAGACAAAATGGCGGATTTTACTGTAAAGAGATGGAAAGCAAAGCATACTAGATTGGGAACCATCTTTGTGTAACTACCAGTTGCACAAGCAGTTATCAATCCAAGGTGGAAGACCATACAATAGCCTGCCAGTCCCCAGTGCAATAAAGTTAAGATGTGTGGCCCCTTATAGAGGAAGTGATGTCAGTGACTTACCCTCCCTGGCCAATCACAGGCGTAATCTTGACGTGCTGCTGTATGCTGTCACCTGACTTCCTCCTGGCGTAGTAGATCCCCTGCCACTCCTAGAGACAACATAGTCGGAACATACAGTCAGACAACAATATAACATTCATACAACGAAGAAATGACAGGCAGACAACTGTACAGAAAACATTACACATCTATAAAGAATGGATGGATGGTCTTCAAGCAGGTGTTGAGATTTTGGGACTTTCTCAGGATCTCTCACCTCCACTGTGGCTCAGTGTCAGAAGCTCACCTTTCCTTTCTTGATGCAGGTGTTGATGGTGTCTAGAAGATCTGCTCGGTTCTTGTCACTCTTGGGGAGTTCGGTCAGCTCTTTCCCTATTAACTCTCCTTTATGGTATCCCATCATGTGCTCAAACGCTGGGTTCACGTACTGGGGGCGAGGGAGCGAGATGGATAAGAATGATTTGTTTTTCATGTTTGTTGATTTCACAGAATACTTAAACAACACAGAAATGTCAAGAGATACATTGTGTTTCAGTGTGGCTGAATGACTTTGTGTTTGTGTGTGTTTGTGTACCTGTATCACATGGTCTTCACTGGTGATCTCCACAGCCTCCTGACAGTGGTCCAGAGCAGTGAAGACTGAGTTACATGCCCTGAGGGGGAGAAGAGAGGTATATCTGTTAAATCATACTGTGTGTGTGTGTGTGTATTTGTGTGTGTGTGTGTGTGTGTCTGCGTGTGTGGGTTGGTTCTTCTATCCTTGTGGGGACCTAAAATCCCAACAAGGATAGTAAAACAAGGAAAGTTCTCTCTCCTAGGGATATTTCCTAAGTCCCCATGAGGACAATGGCTATTTGAATCTTAAGGGTTAGGTTTAGGGTTAGGGTTACAATTAGTGTTAGGGTTAGAATTAGGGTTAGGGTTAGGTGTTAGGGAAAATAGGATTTTGAATGGAAAATGAGGATACGAGGATTGAAGAACTTAACGTGTGTGTGTGTGTGTGTGTGTGTGTGTGTGTGTGTGTGTGTGTGTGTGTGTGTGTGTGTGAGGACCAATGTACCTGAGTTTGAACTGGCAGCGCACCTCTCCATGTTCTATCTGGAGCAATTCGTTATAGCAGGCAGAGACACTAATGTTCTCCACATACCTCTGACCAGAGATAGAGAGAGAGAAACATGAGCAACATAGTGTACTGTACAGTGTGTAGTCTGCGGATGTGATCTCTGCCTGGGCTCTGAGGCCTTTCACCCTACAAAGCTTGGAGGTAGGGCACGTGATGAGAACTGTGACCTGCTGTACAGTACAGTACAGTACAGTACAGTACAGTACAGTACAGTACAGTAGGTGAACACTGCATGTGTTTAGAAGATGAGCCAGCTGACTGACTGATTCAGCAGATGGATGATAGGATAGCATGCTGAGTGTTTTAAGTTGCCTGGCTGAGTTCACTTTACAGAGTCACAGAGGAGTTGGTGGTGGCAGATGTTATGCCATATAAAGGCATGTCCTCTTTTCCCCCTATAGTACATAGAGAACATATAAGGAGGAAGAAGGGAACATATAAGGAGAAGAGTACATACTCTGCTGAATCCGGCGCAGAGGAGCGGACGAACAGACGGCTCCTCCTGATCTAAAGGCCTATAGAGAAAGAACAGCATAAACACCACACACTATGACATTATCATCATCAGCCCACATAAGATATACACCACATATCATTATAGAATACACACACGTGTATGTTATTATCATCATCAGTGAGGAAACATATGTGTTTGTTTACTGTTGTTTGGTGTTTGTGTATGTAACTCGAGTTGTGAGTTGCGGGAAAAAAATCCTCTTGAAGGGCAAATAAACGCCATCAATCAATTCCGATGTATACTTACGTCTGTGGCACAATGGCTAGAACGACTGTGTGTTCTGACGGCTTTGTGGCACGGATCAACCTGGATCAACAACACAATAGAAAAACACATCACAATATAACAGGTTGATAAAAAGAAGCATTCAAAATCCCGCAGGTGGTGAGAACAGCATTATCAAATACAGTGCCTTCAGAAAGTATTCACACCCCTTGACTTTTTCCACATTTTGTTGTGTTACAACGTGAGATTAAAATGGATTTAATTGTATTTCTTTGTCAACGATCTATACAAAATACTCTGTAATGGCAAAGTGGAAGAAAACTTTTTTTCAACATTTATGGAAAATAAAACACTAATATATCTTGATTAGATAAGTATTCAACCCCCTGAGACTTTGGCTATGATTACAGCTGTGAGTCTTCCTGGCACACCTGGATTGTACAACACTTGCCCATTATTCTTCAAGTGCTGTCAAGTTGGTGGTTGATCATTGCTAGACATCCATTTTTATGTCTTGCCATAGATTTTCAAGCTGATTTATGTCAAAACTGTAACTAGGACACTCAGGAACATTCAATGACATCTTGGAAAGCAACTCCAGTGTATATTTGGCCTTATGTTTTAGGTAATTGTTCTGGTGAAAGGAGAATTCATCTCCCAGTGTCTGTTGGAAAGCAGACTGAACCAAGTTTTCCTCTAGGATTTTGTCTGTGCTTAGCTCTATTCCATTTCTTTTTATCTTAAAAGACTCCCTAGTCTTTGCCAATGACAAGCATACCCATAACATGATTAAGCCACCACCATACTTGAAAATATGAAGAGTGGTACTCAGTGTGTTGTGTTGGATTTGCCCCAAATAAAATGCTTTTGTATTCAGGACAAAAAGTTAATTTCTCTGCCACTGTAACAGATTGGCAGTCGTGGTGAAGGAATGAGGCACAGGAAGCAGCGAGCACAGGGTAGTGGCGTATTTAATTTACACTCACTCATCAAACAAATACTCCCAAACACAGGGGAGAAAACACACACGGCGTAAAATAGCGCCGACACGAACATGAGCCGTCACAATAGAAATAATCCCGCACAACACGGAAGCGGACCAGCTAACATAAATAGCCCCGCTAATTACCCAAACTAAACACAGGTGCACAAAACCAAAAAGAAGGGAAAACCAAAAAGGGAATCAGTGGTAGCTAATAGGCCGGTGACGACGACTGCCGAGCGCCACCCGAGCAGGAGGGGGCGCAACCGTCGGTGGGAATCGTGACAGCCAAATATTTTGTAGTATTAGTTTAGTGCCTTATTGAAAACAGGATGCCTTTACTTGTTTTTTATTCTGTACAGGCTTCCTTCTTTTCACTCTGTCATTTATGTTAGTATTGTGGATTAACTACAATGTTGTTGATCCATCCTCAGTTATCTGAAAATCACCATTGGCCTCATGGTGAAATCCCTGAGTGGTTTCCTTCCTCTCTGGCAAGTGAGTTAGGAAGGGTGCCTGTATCTTTGTAGTGATTGGTTGTTTTGATACACCATCCAAAGTGTAATTAATAACTGCAGGATGCTCAAAGAGATGTTCAATGTCTGTTTTTTTTTTACCCATCTACCAATAAGTGTCCTTTTCAAAACATTGGAAAACCTCCCTGGTCTTTGCACTTGAATCTGTGCTTGAAATTCACTGCTCAGACCTAATTGTATGTGTGGGGTACAGAGATGAGGTAGTCATTAAAAAATAATGTTAAACACTATTATTGCACACAGAGTGAGTCCATGCAACTTATTATGTGACTTGCCATAGCAAAAGGGTTGAATACTTATTGACTCAAGGCATTTTAGCTTTTCATTTTTAATTCATTTGTAAACATTTCTAAAAACATAATTCCACTTCGACATTATGGTGTATTGTGTGTAGATCAGTGACACAACATCTCAGGTTGTAACAAAACAAAATGTGGAAAAAGTCAAGGGGTGTGAATACTTTCTGAAGGCTCTGTATATGTTTTTGACCACATATGAGGACTTGAAGTGCTTTTGTGCTTTACCTTAAAAACTCCCTAGCTCATGAGGCAGGTTTGACAGTAATGTGTGATTGAGTTTGACTTGATAGTTTCATTTGACACACACACACAACATGAAAGGTGGCTTTCGAATGAGTGCCAGTCTAAACATGTGGGCAGTGAAGGAGTGATGTCATTGGCATATGAGAGGAGAGAACATTTCTCTACTTTACACAGGCTCACCATGGACACACTGTACTGGAGAAAGATGGGAAGCAGGGAGGGGGGAGAGAAGTAGAGAAAGAAGGAGAGAGAGGAAGAGAGAGAGGGGGAGAGAGAGAGGGACAGAGAGAGAGAGGGAAAGAGAGAGAGGGAAAGAGAGAGAGGGAAGGAGAGAGAGAGGGAAGGAGAGAGAGAGGGAAGAAGAGAGAGGGAAGGAGAGAGAGAGAGAGAGAGAGAGAAGGAAGGAGAGAAAGAGAGGGAGCGAGAGAGAGAGGGAAGGAGAGAGAGGGAGCGAGAGAGAGAGAGAAGGAGAGAGAGGGAGCGAGAGAGAGAGAGAGAAGGAGAGAGAGAGAGAAAGGGAGAGAGAAGGAGAGAGCGAGGGAGAAAGAGTGAGGGAGAGAGAGAGAAAGAGAGGGGGAGCAAGAGAGGGAAGGAGAGAGGGAGAGAAAAGGGAGAGAGAGGGGAAAGATTGAGAGATTTACGATTTAATTTATGATTTTTATTAGGATCCCCATTAGTCTGATGCCAATGGTAACAGTCTTCCTAACGAAAAAGACATTACAGGCAAAAATACTTTACAATTTCTATACATTTAAAACATAGACGTTACAGACTTATATATTCACTGAGTATTCAAAACATGAACACTGTCTCTTTCCATGACATAGACTGACTAGATGAATCCAGGTGAAAGCTATGATCCCTTATTGATATTAAATCCACTTCAATCAGTGTAGATGAAGGGGAGGAGACATGTTAAAGAAGGATTTTTAAGTCTTGAGACAACTGAGACATGGATTGTGTATGTGTGTCATTCAGAGGGTGAATGGGCAAGACAAAAAATGTAAGTGCCTTTGAACGGGGTATGGTAGTAGGTGCCAGGCGCACCAGTTTGTGTCAAGAACTGCAGCGCTGCTGGGATTTTCACGCTCAACAGTTTCCTGTGTATATCAAGAATGGTCCAACACCCAAAGGACATCCAGCCAAAGGACACAACTGTGGGAAGCATTGGAGTCAACATGGGCCAGCATCCCTGTGAGTGACGGCAAAAGCCTCTTGGCTGGCATGAGACAGGGAGGGAGGGAAGGAAGGAGAGAGAGAGAGAGAGAGCGCAACAGACAGACAGCGACATATGATGGGTCTTTATTGAGAAGAGAGAAAGCGACTTTCTCTCTCTCTCTGCTTCTGGGAAAATATTACCATGCATGACCAATAACTCATAAATCACTAGATACTATATGAAGAAGCATATGATGGTCTGGCCACATGATAAATACTGGGTGGGATCATTAGGACAGTTTAAGCTTTGAATGTATTTAAGTAGAATAGCAGGGAGAGGGTATGCTGCAGGCGCCAAGGCCATATATAGCAGGCTTGTTAGTGGCTGGTACATAAGAGTAAAAGTAGAAATCAGAGGATACTAGCACTATGCCTGTAGAAAGTCTACTAGACACAGATGTATACATAAACACCAGCAGGTAACTAGAGAAGCCAAAAATAATGTGGAACTTGAATGAAAAAAACCAGCCCCACTACACTCTTAGAAAAAAGGATTCCAAAAGGTTTATTTGCCTGTCCCCATGGAAGAACACTATTTGGTTCCAGGTAGAACTCTTTTGGGTTCCATGTAGAACCCTCTATGGAAAGGGTTCTACAAGGAACCCAAAATAGTTCTACGTGGAACCAAAACGCTTCTATCTGGAACCAACAAGGGTTCTTTAAAGGGTTCAACAGCTGTTAGGTGAAGGATGGAGCGGGGGAGGGAGGGAGGGAGGCCATGTGTGTGTTGGGCAGTTATTAAAACAAAGACTCAATCCAATATGTCCTAAAAACAAGTCATGGGTGCCCCCGATACACACACACACACACAAAAGCTCAACAGTGCGTGATGTGGAAAGTAGCATCCGACTAATACAGACCTCTAACACTAACCTATAAATAATGAAGTGACTGATTGGAAAGTGGAGAAAGTTAAGTAACTCAATTTGTCCTTATAAGTAGGGAAACTAGCTAGGCCAATTGATTATTATTATTATTATTATTATATATATTTTTTGGAGGGGGGGTAGATCAGCTTTAATATTGTAGCTTCCATCAATGTAGTCTGCATCATTTCCAATCCCCCACATATTTCTGTAAATATATATTTATATACAGTACCACTCAAAAGTTTGGACACACCTACTCATTCAAGGGTTTTCTTAATTTTTACTATTTTCTACATTGTAGAATAATTGTGAAGACATCAAAACTATTAAATAACACACATGGAAACATGTAGTAACCAAAAAAGTTGACACCCTTTGCCTTGATGACAGCTTTGCACACTCTTGGCATTCTCTAAACCAGCTTCATGAGGTAGTCACCTGGAATGCATTTCAATTAACAGGTGTGCCATGTTAAAAGTTAATTTGTTAATTTCTTTACTTCTTAATGCGTTTTGAGCCAATCAGTTGTGTTGTGAAAAGGTAGTGGTGGTATACAGAAGATAACCCTATTTGGTAAAAGACCAAGTCCATATTATGGTCGAGCGATTAGGGAATGGCCGATTAATTAGGGCCGATTTCAAGTTTTCATAACAATCGGAAATCGGCATTTTTGGACACCGATTTGGCCGTTTTTTTTTTTTTACACCTTTATTTAACTAGGCAAGTCAGTTAAGAACACATTCTTATTTTCAATGACGGACTAGGAACGGTGGGTTAACTGCTTTGTTCAGGGGCAGAACGACAAATTTTTACCTTGTCAGCTCAGGGATTCAATCTTGCAACCTTACGGTTGGTTAACAAGTCCAACGCTCTAACCACCTGCTTTACATTGCACTCCACGAGGAGCCTGCTTGTTACGCGAATGCAAGCCAAGTTGCTAGCTAGCATTAAACTTATCTTATAAAAAACAATCAATTAATCAATCATAAATCACTAGTTAACTACACATGGTTGATGATATTACTAGTTTATCTAGCCTGTCCTGCGTTGCATATAATCGCTTAGGTACACGTTGCTCCAACCATAAACATCAATGCCTTTCTTAAAATCAGTACACAAGTATATATTTTTAAACCTGCATATTTAGTTAATATTGCCTGCTAACATGAATTTCTTTTAACTAGGGAAAATGTGTCACTTCTCTTGCAAACAGAGTCAGGGTATATGCAGCAGTTTGGGCCGCCTGGCTCGTTGCGAACTGTGAAGACTATTTCTTCCTAACAAAGACAGCCGACTTTGCCAAACGGGGGATGATTTAACTAAAGCGCATTTGCGAAAAAAGCACAATCGTTGCACGACTGTACCTAACCATAAACATCAATGCCTTTCTTAAAATCAATACACAGAAGTATATATTTTTAAACCTGCATATTTAGCTAAAAGAAATCCAGGTTAGCAGGCAATATTAACCAGGTGAAATTGTGTCACTTCTCTTGCGTTCATTGCACGCAGAGTCAGGGTATATGCAACAGTTTGGGCCGCCTGGCTCGTTGCGAACTAATTTGCCAGAATTTTATGTAATTATGACATAACATTGAAGGTTGTGCAATGTAACAGCAATATTTAGACTTAGGGATGCCACCCGTTACATGAAATACGGAACGGTTCCGTATTTTACTGAAAGGAAAAACGTTGTGTTTTTGAGATGATAGTTTCCGGATTCGACCATATTAATGACCTAAGGCTCGTATTTCTGTGTGTTTATTATATTATAATTAAGTCTATGATTTGATAGAGCAGTCTGACTGAGCGGTGGTAGGCAGCAGCAGGCTCGTAAGCATTCATTCAAACAGCAATTTTGTGGGTTTTGCCAGCAGCTCTTCGCTGTTCTTCAAGCATTGTGCTGTTTATGACTTCAAGCCTATCAACTCCCAAGATTAGGCTGGTGTAACCGATGTGAAATGGCTAGCTAGTTAGCCGGGTGCGCGCTAATAGCGTTTCAAACGTCACTCGCTCTGAGAATTGGAGTAGTTGTTCCCCTTGCTCTGCATGGGTAACGCTGCTTCGAGGGTGGCTGTTGTCGATGTGTTCCTGGTTCGAGCCCAGGTAGGAGCGAGGAGAGGGACGGAAGCTATACTGTTACACTGGCAATACTAAAGTGCCTATAAGAACATCCAATAGTCAAAGGTATATGAAATACAAATCGTATAGAGAGAAATAGTCCTATAATTCCTATAATAACTACAAACTAAAACTTCTTACCTGGGAATATTGAAGACTCATGTTAAAAGGAACCACCAGCTTTCATATGTTCTCATGTTCTGAACAAGGAACTTAAACGTTAGCTTTCTTACATGGCACATATTGCACTTTTACTTTCTTCTCCAACACTTTTTCTCCAACACATTATATAAACCAAATTGAACATGTTTCATTATTTATTTGAGGATAAATTGATTTTATTGATGTATTATATTAAGTTAAAATAAGTGTTCATTCAGTATTGTTGTAATTGTCAGTATTACAAATAAATAATAATAAAACATTTAAAAAAGCGGCTGATTAATCGGTATCGGCGGTTTTTGGCCCTCCAATAATCGGTAGCGGCGGTTTTCAGCCCCCCAATAATCGGCATCGGCCTTTTTTGGTCATCCAATAATCGGTACCGGTGTTGAAAAATCATAATCGGTCGACCTCTAATGGCTACCACAGCTTTCTGCAGCGATACGCCACGTCATCCCATCTGGTTTGTGTTTAGTGGGACTATCATTTGTTTTTCAAAATGACAATGACCCAAAACACACCTCCTAAGGGATATTTGACCGATAAGGAGAGTGATGGTGCTGCATCAAATGACCTGGCCTCCACAATCCCCCGATCTCAACCCAATTGAGATGGTTTGGGATGAGTTAGACCGCAGAGTGAAGGAAAAGCAGCCAACAAGTGCTCAGCATATGTGGGAACTCCTTCAAGACTATTGGAAAAGCATGCCTCATGCCTCATTGGAATGCCAAGAGTGTGCAAAGCTGTAATCAAGGCAAAGGTTGGCTACTTTTTTGATTACTACATGATTCCATGTGTTATTTCATAGTTTTGATGTCTTCACTATTATTCTACTACGTAGAAATAGTAAAAATAAAGAAAAACCCTTCAATGAGTAGGTGTGTCCAAACTTTGACTGGTACTATATTTTTTAAATCCTGCGTATCTTCATTTCCATAATTAACAAATAATATGCGTAATAACGTAGGCAGTTCACGCAAAGGATTGTTATCTTATTGTGTTTCATCCTATATTGTCCCTAAAATCAGCAACAGATGTGGGATACACACACACACAAACACCACTCAACCCCTTTCCCCCACAAACAACCATAAGCTCAGATGCTGAACAGTTGTTCCATCCCTGAGCCAAACTCAAGAAAGGACTTGATTTACGAATGCATATACAGTTGCAGCTGTTTGAGAAGGCATGCAAAATTGAGATAAAAATGTGGAGATTTGATTAACCATTGTCAAATCCTAGCTGATGGAGATCAAATACACCCCCCTTCCCCTTAAACACACACACGCTGGTCCCCCGTTGTGATCATTTTCTCAAGCCTCTCTGTGAAGTCAGACCTTTGATTACTTTGTGCCACCAGGGCCACAATAATAGAACAATTGAGTTGATTAAGCATTAAATGACTTATATTGAGCCGGAATCTCACTTACAGTACATCAAACAGTTAGACCTACAGAGGCATGATACATTCTGTAGAATCATTTTCATCCAGGAATGTCTTGGTAACTGTGTGACAGTTTGTATTACCATCATCTCAGACAGACAGACAGACAGACAGACAGACAGACAGACAGACAGACAGACAGACAGACAGACAGACAGACAGACAGACAGACAGTTTGTATTACCATCATCTCAGACAGACAGACAGACAGACAGACAGACAGACAGACAGACAGACAGTTTGTATTACCATCGTCTCAGACAGACAGACAGACAAACAGTTTGAGCTCACCGGCAGACAGCCTCTGCCTCAAAGTATTGTGAGTGGCGTCCATCAATGACAACGATCTCGTGGCTCTTGTCCAGGAAACATTCGACGGCGGACTCGGGCGTTCGGGCAATGTTACACCTGAAACCCGCCCGGTCACACGCCCACCAGAAGGCATCGCTCTGACCATCCTCCTTCGCAAACACCAGCAGGACCTGGGATGGAGAGAGAGAGAGATGAACCTGGAGAAGAGTCCCCTAAGCAAGCTGGTCCTGGGGCTCTGAAAAACACAGACCCCACAGAGCCCCAGGACAGCAACACAATTAGACCAAACCAAATGAGAAAACAAAAAGATATCTACTTGACACATTGGAAAGAATTAACAAAAAAAAAATGGAGTAAACGAGAATGTTATTTGACCCTAAACAGAGAGTACACAAAATACCTGACCACTGTGACTGACCCAAACTTAAGGAAAGCTTTGACTATGTACAGACTCAGTGAGCATAGCCTTGCTATTGAGAGAGGCCGCCGTAGGCAGACCTGGCTCTCAAGTTTCCACCACAATATGAGGTGGAAACTGAGCTGCACTTCCTAACCTCCTGCCCAATGTATGACCATATTAGAGACACATATTTCCCTCAGATTACACAGACCACAAATAATTAGAAAACAAACCCAATTTTGATAAACTCCCATATCTACTGGGTGAAATACCACAGTGTGCCAACACAGCAGCAAGATTTGTGACCATTGTAAATACAATCCATATTTATGTTTATTTATTTTCCCTTTTGTACTTTAACTATTTGCACATCGTTACAACACTGCATATAGACATAATATGACATTTGAAATGTCTCTATTCTTTTGGAACTTCTGTGAGTGTAATGTTTACTGTTCATTTTACTTTTGTTTATTATCTATTTCACTTGCTTTGGCAATGTTAACATATGTTTCCCATGTCAATAAAGGCCTTGAATTGAAATTGAAATATATGAGAGAGAGAGAGAGAGAGAGAGAGAGAGAGAGAGAGAGAGAGAGAGAGACACAAAAGGTAGCTCGCTGACAAAACATTGCTGATTATACAAACATGAAGCCAGGACCGGTAGACTAATAAGCTTATCAGTGCTTGTTAAGTGCTGATATATGGTACAGCACTTAATAGTTCATTGACACAGCTTCACACCCTTTCCCAGGAATTTCCTCGTCCAATGAAAGCCTGCTATTGTTCCTTAAGAAGAGTATCCAGGAGCCAGGTAGATGATAGTTATTGATGATTGATGAGAGCTGTATTTCACACCAACAGGTGTCTGGCCTGTACTATATACACCAACCTGTTGGTCTTCATCTTGTATGGAAGCTTTACCTATACTTAGAAGAGCAGTAAGAGACAAGAGAGAAGAATGGATGGACTTGTTTACACAGCTCATAGATATATAAAGAGAAACAGAGACAGGGAGAGCAAGAAGAGAGGAGAAGGGATTAAAGGGAGCCGTCTCGCCAGTCATGCGCGGCTGCTGACAGGACAGACTGGCAGGGGCATGAAGAAAAGAAGGGAGCAAAGGATGGAGGAGACGAAAGGAAGATGAGAGCGGGAGAACAAGAAGCTGGCATTGGTAGGAGGCTGTGAAAGGTCTACACCGTTTGATCCCGACCTGGGCTGTGGAACCATGGTCCTGCTCTGTGTAACCATGGAGCTGCCGTGTGACATTCCACACACACACACACACACACCGATCTGATGCCGACCCGCCCTGCACCCGCACACGGGCCAGACAGGGGTCGCCACACGTACGCATGGCTCTGTGTGTGTTGCACGCTTGGCAACACAGGCACATACAGTATATGACATACCTGATCCCACTGCCTCCAAAGTGGATGTGGTTCAAGAGGACCTTTATCATACAAGTGCTAAGTAGTGTGTATGTACAACCACATAATATTGATTAGTCACAGTGGTTTCCCTAAGTGGTTTACATATAATAATAATAAACTCAGCAAAAAAAGAAATGTTCTCTCACTGTCAACTGCATTTATTTTCAGCAAACTTAACATGTGTAAATATTTGCATGAACATAACAAGATACAACAACTGAGACAAACTGAACAAGTTCCACTGACGTGACTAACAGAAATAGAATAATGTGTCCCTGAAAAAAGGGGGGTCAAAATCAAAAGTAACAGTCAGTATCTGGTGTGGCCACCAGCTGCATTAATTACTGGAGTGCATCTCCTCCTCATGGAATGCACCAGATTTGCCAGTTCTTGCTGTGAGATGTTACCCCACTCTTCCACCAAGGAACCTGCATGATCCCAGACATTTCTGGGGGGGGAATGGCCCTAGCCCTCACCCTCCGATCCAACAGGTCCCAGATGTACTCAATGGGATTGAGATCCGGGCTCTTCGCTGGCCATGGCAGAACACTGACATTCCTGTCTTGCAGGAAATCACGCACAGAATGAGCAATATGGCTGATGGCATTGTCATGCTTGAGGGTCATGTCAGGATGAGCCTGCAGGAAGGGTACCACATGAGGATGTCTTCCCTGTAACGCACAGCGTTGAGATTGCCTGCAATGACAACAAGCTCAGTCCGATGATGCTGTGACATACCGCCCCAGACCATGACGGACCCTCCACCTCCAAATCGATCCCGCTCCAGAGTACAGGCCTCGGTGTAACGCTCATTCTTTCAACGATAAACACGAAATTAACCATCACCCCTTGTGAGACAAAACTGCGACTCGTCAGAGAAGAACACTTTTTGCCAGTCCTGTCTGGTCCAGCGACGGTGGGTTTGTGCCCATAGGCGACGTTGTTGCCGGTGATGTCTGGTGAGGACCTGCCTTACAACAGGCCTACAAGCCCTCAGTCCAGCCTCTCTCAGCCTATTCTGGACAGTCTGAGCACTGATGGAGGGATTGTCCGTTCCTGGTGCAACTCGGGCAGTTGTTGTTGCTATCCTGTACCTGTCCCACAGGTGTGATGTTCAGATGTACCGATCCTGTGCAGGTGTTGTTACACGTGGTCTGCCACTGCGAGGATGATCAGCCGTCCGTCCTGTCTCCCTGTAGCGCTGTCTTAGGCGTCTCACAGTACGGACATTGCAATTTATTGCCCTGGCCATATCTGCAGTCCTCATGCCTCCTTGCAGAATGCCTAAGGCACGTTCCCGCAGATGAGCAGGGACCCTGGGCATCTTTCTTTTGGTGTTTTTCAGAGTCAGTAGAAAGGCTTCTTTAGTGTCCTAAGTTTTCATAACTGTGACCTTAATTGCCTAATGAAACTAGTTAAACCAAATTAAACTAGTTCAGACAGGACAAACCGTTCAGTAAGGGAGAGGAATGATTAAAAAAATAAATCTCACTTAAAGGGAATGTTTTCGATTATGGGGGAGGGGAGAGCGTAAGGGAGGGATAGAAGGAAGGAGAGGTTGATGCTTAGCTGTAAGCTGTTAGCGTCTTAATGACCGTTCCACATGTGCATGTTCATTAATTGTTTATGGTTCATTGAACAAGCATGGGAAACAGTGTTTAAACCCTTTACAATGAAGATCTGTGAAGTTATTTGGATTTTTACAAATTATCTTTGAAAGACAGAGTCCTGAAAAAGGGACGTTTCTTTTTTTGCTGAGTTTATATGTCATTTAGCAGAAGCTTTTACCCTAAGCGACTTACAGTCATGCATGTATACATTTTACTTATGGACTTTACCTTGAGTCGAACCTAGCGGCCTGCTCTCTATCAACTAAGCTACAGAGGACACTGTTATACACTGTTACACTCAGGGCAGGACAAGCAGAGAGATGGGCCTCTACTCCTAACTGCTCTACCACGTTGACTCAGCCAATCACAGTTCAGAGATTAAGCCTCCATCTCTGCACACCCTTGGCCAGACAGACAGATAGAGGGATGAACATACGCAACGGACAGACAGAAGGCTGAGGCTCCTGGAGAGAGAGAGAGAGAGTGGTTGGCAACATCTAGCTGACTGGCTTTAGACCAAGTCTTGTTAGTGTGACTCCTCTTGCTGTAGAACCAAGGCATACAGTGTGCAGGAGACATACTTCCAGTTTAGTACAGATGTAGGATCTTAATTTGATCACCCTGTTGCTTCATTTAAAAAGGCTTCTGAAGTTTGTAATTTCCACTTTGAAATTTCAGATTTGATTTTCCCTTATGAAAAATGCATCAACCCATACAAAAATGTCCATTAATTATAATCCACACAATAATTCACATTTCCTGTTGCTGCAGGATTATTTTCCTACTGTAGCAAACTGGCTCAAATGAAGATCCTACTTATTAGAGACCTACTATGTCTCCTTCATCTCCTTTCCAAGTCATCAATCTGATGGATGGATCAATGGATCATTCCTAATAGGCATGGTTTACTCCTCACCTCCAAAACACAATGTAAATGCTTCTCCTGTGTTTTCAAGTGGTGGCTGTGTTTTTATTTATTTATTTCACCTTTATTTAACCAGGTCGGCAAGTTGAGAACAAGTTGTCATTTACAACTGCGACCTGTCCAAGATAAAGCCAAGCAGTTGGACACATACAACAACACAGAGTTACACACGTTTCTCGATATGGTTTGTTAAATTCCTAGTCCAAAGATAACTACTGCAGGGTTCCCAAATGTGTCGGCCCACGACTCGATTTTCATTTTAAAAATGTGCGACCCCACCATGTAAAAAGAGTGATGTAATCAAAGGCCAATGTTTACTTTGGGGCTATGACAGTCTATTACAAATCAGCCTGACAGTACGTTTGACAGTATTCAATCTGAAGGAAGTATGGTTTGAAGTAACTGAAATGCATCAGAAAGGTATTGGGAAATTCAGAAGATCATCAGGCAATCATTTTGTATGATCTTCAGTGTCATCATTGATGATGTTCTTCTCCCCCTCTGATTTAGTGGCTGGTCCTGTCCACTCTGTTCTAATGAGTCTTGAACAGCTTGTGGTCATTGTAGAGGGAAACAGAAGAGACACGTGTTCCTGAGTGTTATCTTTTTAGTGATGGGGTAATAATATGTTGTAGCGTAGCCCTTTTTTGCAGTCAAATTACCTAGTGGCCTCATGGGTGGAATGTTATTCATATTTTTCATCATTTCATAATTCTTTTTTTTTTTTAATTAAATGTACGCTGAAAATCTGGTGTTTATATGTCAAACGGTTTTATTATATTTCACTCTTCTGTGATGTACAGTATATAAAGTGTAATATTGGGATACAAACTCAAAGTACATTTCAACTGTATATCTGACATGGTACAGGTGTCTTCTTTTTAAGCCCATAACCATGTATGTGAGGTGTATACTTTTGTTTCAAAGTAGATTTGTTTAAGACTCCCAAGAAACACTCTGTGTGACCCTGATTTAACCCACAGCAGTAAAAAGTTGAACCATTCAAAAGAGCCACATTTGTAGGAATGAAACAGAAACCACTGTTTATTACAACCACATCTACGGGCTATTGGAGGTTACTGATGTAACCCCGGTTCAATGAGCCAAGCGCAATTATTGTCATTTTTTTCAGAGATTCTCTCCTGATCCCATTTTCAAATAAGGCAACCCCGTATGGTGTTGCGACCAATGGTTAGGGAAACGCCGGTCTACTGTCTTATATAGCCTATAGTCAACTACAGTACACCCTCTGAGCCCTCTGGTAAATCATTTCTCTGATATAGGCGAAGTACTGTGACAGTGTGCAGAAATGAAGGAGCCAGAGATTTGGAGCTACAGAGTCTTTCCAGGGCTCTGAGGAAATGGTCAACGTCAGGAGGAAACTTTTAGCATGGAACTCTCTCTTCCAGAGCGTTTTTCTCTTCCTCTTTTCATCTCTCTTTTCTCTCTCTTTTTCTCTGTCTGTTCTAATGGGAGTGAGTTATAAAGGGAGGAGGGAGTACAGTAAAGTGTGTGTCTGTGTGTGTGCGCTCTACTGCTTTAGGAGAGTAGTTCAATGTTTTTATGGAGCGTGTGTTGAGGGCTGTATGTGGCCTCCCTTACACAGCCTGATAAAGAAGAATGGACGAGGGCTGGATATGAGGTTTGAATGAAGGCTGTAGGGATGGATGAGGTTTGGATGAGGTTTTATTTGGCACAATAAAGAGGAATGGATGCGGGGTAGAGCATTTCAGTATGACTTTTCTTTCAAATACTTCGAGAGTTTGATTAAGCCGACCAGATGATGGGTGAGGTTTGCACTTTTGGGACTATTCCATTTCTCAATCAAGTGCAATGACAGAGAAGGCAAAAGACAGAGACGTATGTCTAGATGAACTGTTCCACAACAAACAGATCACACCCCTGACCTTGAGTAACTAACTCTCCCTTTCCTTAGTTACACAACAGTGGAAGGAGCCTGGGAGCTAATCTGGCCTTCTAAAAGGCTCACACTGCCTTAATGCCAATCCATAGGACACACATGCCCCAACCACATCATTAACCCCAGCTAGCAGCTGGTCCCTGTACAACTAAAACCTGTCTCAGCTCTCTACACAAGGCCCGGACACTAGAACCTCCACCCACACACTTCTATTAGGTTCAAAGTGTTATATAAATGCGCTGTCCTTATGCCATGTTGTGTCATGTGGTGTGTCCTTAAAAACATCATGCAATGATAGATCACATCCCATTCAGATACAGCTAAATCACATCCCATAGAGATACAGACACAGTCACATTTTATGTAGATAGAGATACTCCACTAGGCACAGACGACAATTCAATGTCTATTTCACCGTTGATTTAACCAATGGGTGCCTAGTGGGACTTGTTTACAGACCTGGCTTAAAATATATGTATTTGATTATGTGTTATTTAAATGCTTATTTTCTGTATATTTCAGTATTTTCAAATAATGTGGTCGGAATCAACTACTTCTATTGGAAGTATTTTCAAATCATTTCCTATAAATAGCCTACTATTTCAAAGTATTTTCAACTACTTATTTCAAAAATTATTTCAAATACCTGGGTTATTAAATGCATAGGATTGTATTTGAGTATTTTCATATACATGCCAATACTTTCAAAGCGTATTTCTAAATACATTCCAATATTCAACTACTTGTGTTTTCATATAAAAAAAATATCTGAAAACTTAATACGAAATGTATGTGAAAGAAACATTATTTGAATCCAGGTCTGCTTGTTTTATGCATTTGTTTTATTCTGGGATTATGAACACTAACAATGACTGGTTGTAAGCAGCTCTGCGCAACAGCATGCCAAACGACTGAAATTTAAATTCAAATTTACAGGCCCCAAAAGTCATTATAGCAAATTACTCTGATTAGGCTTTCTAATCACATCCTGTTCCGTGCCAATCAAAATGGCCACCACTCCAATGCCTCTTGTAGCTTGAAGAAGAGAGAAACTGCCCATGATGGGCTCTACCCCTGAACATGTAACTTCACTGAATGCACAACAGAATACAGCAGGCTCCTGATAATTGACAGACAGTGAGCACTAAACTGGAGCATGCTGTTACCAGGAGAAATACAATGTAGAGTGCAGTTTTACCTGAATTGGTTCTTGGGTCAGTCTCATAGGTCCTATACACTCTTCTGTGGCTGATACCTGGAACACAAACAGGGAGAGAGAGAGAGAGAGAGAGAGAGAGAATGAGCTCATGTTCAAACAAAACAAAACAATGAATACCAAGAGTAAACAAAGAGAGAGCAGAAGTAAAAACTGAAATGTAGAAAACAGAGAAACAGAGCACTGCTTACCATTTTACCCTCTCCTTCGAGTACCATTCATGCCCTGCACCTCTCTCTCGCTATTGCTTTTCCTCCTCTCTCTCTCTCTTTCTCTCTCTCTCTGATGGTGTCAACTAATTAATACTCCATTCTGTAGGTAAGTCCATAGGCAGGTATTGCTCAGTAAAAGACTCCTGGGAAAACCTTCTTTAGCTTACTGAACCCTGTTACTGTATCACCTCGCAGGAAGGATTTCTGGCTACTGAACTGTTGACTAACGGAGCGGCTTAGGACGTTCCACACGCAGACACACACACACACACACACGCACACAAAGTATTAGCGACGCAGCAAGAGCAGGTCCATTACAAGCCTATTTCCAGAGTATTAAGGGCTGTGCTGGCTGGATGCAGACAGACAGGTGTATGTGAGTAATGCCTTGTGGAGGAGCAGTACTAACACTGTTGATAGACTGAAGTTAACACAGCTTCAAAAATGACATGTACAGTACATCACATCACAGGCAATGACATCTCACACCAATACCTCACCCAATATGATCAAGTTGACAAGTCTCTACATATGCAGTATGTCAAAACGACCCATATCTGTCTCTGTGCCTCTTTGGACATCAGGCATTAACTGCTTATGTCATCATCGTCACAGCTCAATGACTCACTAGCTGTGAGTTAATTGTCCCTCTTGGCCCCCCTTCCAGAGTTGAGTGAGGCCAGCTCTGGTTTGCTGCGGTCACATCAGATGGATGAGGGGTTGTTTGTGTTTGTTGGACGTTAGTTAGGAACTGATGTATGGCCTATGTTGTATGGTGATTATTACCAACAATGAGCTCATTAGGTTTCTGTCTCTGTCCCCATCTCTGTCCCTGTCCCCTTCTCTGTGCCCATCTCTGTCCCTGTCCCCTTCTCTGTGCCCATCTCTGTCCATGTCCCCTTCTCTGTGCCCATCTCTGTCCATGTCCCCTTCTCTGTGCCCATCTCTGTCCCTGTCCCCTTCTCTGTGCCCATCTCTGTCCATGTCCCCTTCTCTGTGCCCATCTCTGTCCATGTCCCCTTCTCTGTGCCCATCTCTGTCCCTGTCCCCTTCTCTGTGCCCATCTCTGTCCCTGTCCCCTTCTCTGTGCCCGTCAATGTCCCCGTCTCTGTGCCCGTCCCCATGTCTGTCCCTGTCCCCATCTCTGTGCCTCCTCTGGTCCCTGAACTATGTAGGTGTAGCAGGACGGAGGGGCATAGATGGGTGTATAGAGAGCCTGAAGCAGTGACGGCTTAGAGCATAAAACTCTCTACGACCTCTCTCTTTTTAAAATCTCTCTCTCTCTCTCTCTCTCTCTCTCTCTCTCTCTCTCTCTCTCTCTCTCTCTCTCTCATTCCTGTCCTATTTTATTTTACCTCTCTCTTTTCGTGTAGTGTGCAATCATTTTCCCTCTCAGTATGCACCAAAGCTAACACTGGCCTATGTTCTTCCACAGTGCTGTGTGTGTGTGTGTGTGTGTGTGTGTGTGTGTCTGTGTGTGTGTGTGTGTGTGTGTCTGTGTATGCTGCAGCTCTGGCTCAGATAAAAGACTATGAAAAGCTGAAAGCTCTCAGATACATTAGCTAACCCCTTAGCACACATACATATACAGTACACGACACGTGCACACACACTCTCTCACACAAAAACAAAAAACACTTGCATCCTTTCCACTTCAAATTCTCTTCTAGCCTTTCATCAGACCACCTGGTAGCTGAGACCTGTCTGTCTGTCTGTCTGTCTGCCTGTCTGCCTACCTGCCTGCCTGCCTGCCTGCCTGCCTGCCTGTCACATTATCCGTCTGTCCGTCCGTCTGTCCTGAATGTAGAAGAGGCCAGGTACATACTGTAACAGAGAACACAAGAGTACCATCTACCTGTGTGTGTGTGTGTGTGTGTGTGTGTGTGTGTGTGTGTGTGTGTGTGTGTGTGTGTCCATAAGCATAACAACAGGGTCAAGGGAAATGGGGGATACCTAGGTCACATATAACGTGTCAAATCAACAGGTACACATCTCTCTCATTCAGGGCAACATTCAGTTGTACAACATAAAACAAATGCAGTGAGACTCAGTGAGTAACTTACATACATATTGCTCATTATGGGTTTACCTGCTCTAAATACTGTATCAGCTACCAACCAACCATACCTTCCATTTCCATAGAAATATATTACCAATATCTCAGGCTTCTGTAAAGCAGAGAATACGCTTCTGTAACAATGTTAACAAATGGTTCATAAAATGTCCTTTTTTCTCACCACATGTTGAAATGAAGCACTGAATATCTCTATTTTACTCTAATATGATTAAAAGTCTCTCATTATCAGTTCATGTTCTTCATCATGATGAGCAGACTGAGGGACTTACTGACTGTGAGCCATAACGGAAGTAACATTATACAATGTCTTCTTACCATGCAGTGTGATGTGACATGGGGAAGCACGGCCTGGACAGACTTAGATAACACCTACATGAGACAAGACACTTATCAACATGTAGTAAGACCTAATGACACCACGGTATGAATTAAGCATTAGAGACCAAGAACGTTTAGAAATTGTACCAGTAATTCACAGAAGTGAAGTAGCAGAGGAACCAGGAAGTGGGAATACAATGAGGGTTAATTCCCTAAACACAGCAGAGTCATTTTTCACAGTCTTGTCCAATAAAGAACAACCAGTTATACTCATAAACACAGAATCATCTGACTGCTGCTACTGCTGGGTGAGGGCATTTTAACACGCACACACAAACACATGCACACACACGCACGTGACGCATGCACGCACACACACACGTTTGTTTTACTATACTTGTGGGGACCTAAAAATGTATTCCCATTCAAAATCCTATTTTCCCTAACTCCTAACCCTAACCATAACCCCAAACCCTAACCCTTAACCTTAACCCCAAACCTAACCCTAACCCAACCTTAACCCCAAACCTAACCCTAACTCCTAACCCTAAACTCCAAACTTTAAAACTAACTCCTAACCCTAACCCAACCTTAACCCCAAACTTAACCCTAACTCCTAACCCTTAACCTAACCTTAACTCCAAACTCTAAACCTAACTCCTAACGCTTATACTAACCTTAACCCTAACCCTTAACCCCAAACCTAACCCCTATCCCTAACCTAACCTAACCCAACCTTAACCCCAAACCCTAATCCTAACCTTAACCCCAAACCTTACCCTAACTCCTAACCCTTAACCTATCCTTAACATTAACATTAACCCCAAACCCAACTCCTAACCATAACCCTAATTCTAATCCTAACCTTAATTTGTACCCTAACCTTATACCCCTATGCCTAAAATAGCCTTTTCTTTGCGGGGAGCGGCAAAATGTCCCCACAAATGTCCCCACTTGTCCAAATTTGACTTGTTTTAATATCTTTGTGAGGACTTCTGGTCCCCACAAGGATAGTAAAACCAAATCACACACACACACACACACAAACAAAATCTATACACGGACACAAACCCTTATCACCATAGCAGTCCTATTGATGAATATAAGTGTGTGTTTATCTTTCACCTAAAGCTTAATACCAACAAGCACACTTCTTTCCACCTCTCAACCTCTCCCCAGATGGTTAGAAGGAGCCAAAGCACTGAGCTCCAGTGCACAAAACACAACTAACTCTCTGCTCTATGACACATATGACCCCAGTAAATTAACATATGATTTGCTTTTCTGTATAGGTCTTTGAACTTAATTTCTTTGAACCCCCCTTAAAGGACATCTATTTCATAATAGGCCTAATTTAATGGCCTTCATATAGTTGGTAGACTTTTTCCAGAAGGGCCCCCCATAAAATTGGCTTCTCAGAAGTTCTAGTCTTTGTTCACAAGACCCTGTGACTGGGGTGACCAGTGTCTGGGTGTGGGTGTGTGTGGGTGGGTGTGTGTGTGTGTGTGTGGGTGTGTGCACATACGTGTATGTGGTCCAGGACAGCTATATTATTAGTGGCCTGGTGGTGACCGGCTCATGGGTTCTGCTCTAAGCACACTGACCCACTTCTTTATCCCTTGTTTTGAGATGGACAGACAGTAGCGGAGATGAAATGAAGGAGAAAAACAGCCTTGGCTCCCTGCCAGGGGCCCTCGAACCCCCTCGACTGACACTATTATTTGTCTGCTACACAGAAATACTGTGTGTGTGTGTGTGTGTGTGTGTGTGTGTGTGTGTGTGTGTGTGTGTGTGTGTGTGTGTGTGTGTGTGTGTGTGTGTGTGTGTGTGGGGCTATCAGAGATGATGACGATGCTCATGGCAGTGAGTAAATAATGAGTGGTTTGGATGATAATGATCAACATGCATTTTGAGGTTGGAATTAGAACATTTGCAGTACAAGAGCTCTTTAGAAACACGGACACAGACACGGACACAGACACAGACACATCACACAGACACACATCACATCACACAGACATAACACATCACAGACACACACATCACACATCACACAGACATCACAGACACACACATCACACATCACACAGACATCACACATCACATACATCACACAGACATCACACAGACATCACAGACACACACATCACACATCACACAGACACACACATCACACAGACATCACACATCACACAGACATCACACATCACACAGACATCACACAGACATCACACAGACATCTCACATCACACAGATATCACACATCACACAGACATCACACACATCACACAGACATCACACATCACACAGACATCACACATCACACAGA
>NW_021822872.1:0-99928 GCF_901001165.1 Salmo trutta | reverse complement strand
TATTATGTTGTCACTATGTTGTCACTATGTTGTCACTATGTTGTTATTATGTTGTTATTATGTTGTCACTATGTTGTCATTATGTTGTAACTATGTTGTTATTATGTTGTCACTATGTTGTCACTATGTTGTCAGTATGTTGTTATTATGTTGTCACTATGTTGTTATTATGTTGTCATTATGTTGTCATTATGTTGTCACTATGTTGTAACTATGTTGTCACTATGTTGTAACTATGTTGTCACTATGTTGTTATTATGTTGTTACTATGTTGTCAGTATGTTGTAACTATGTAGTTATTATGTTGTCACTATGTTGTCAGTATGTTGTAACTATGTAGTTATTATGTTGTCACTATGTTGTAACTATGTAGTTATTATGTTGTCACTATGTTGTCACTATGTTGTCACTATGTTGTTATTATGTTGTCACTATGTTGTCACTATGTTGTCATTATGTTGTAACTATGTTGTTATTATGTTGTAACTATGTTGTCAGTATGTTGTAACTATGTTGTCAGTATGTTGTTATTATGTTGTCACTATGTTGTCACTATGTTGTCACTATGTTGTTATTATGTTGTCACTATGTTGTCACTATGTTGTCACTATGTTGTTATTATGTTGTAACTATGTTGTTATTATGTTGTCATTATGTTGTTATTATGTTGTCACTATGTTGTCACTATGTTGTCACTATGTTGTTATTATGTTGTCACTATGTTGTCACTATGTTGTCATTATGTTGTCACTATGTTGTTATTATGTTGTTATTATGTTGTCACTATGTTGTCATTATGTTGTCATTATGTTGTCACTATGTTGTCATTATGTTGTTATTATGTTGTCATTATGTTGTTATTATGTTGTCACTATGTTGTTATTATGTTGTCATTATGTTGTCACTATGTTGTCATTATGTTGTCACTATGTTGTCACTATGTTGTCATTATGTTGTCACTATGTTGTCACTATGTTGTAACTATGTTGTAACTATGTTGTCACTATGTTGTTAATATGTTGTCACTACGCTGTCACTACGCTGTCACTATCTAAAGGCAGAGGCTGAACCGTGTGACTGACCTCTTTCAGCTGGTCGGTGCTCCCGCAGGAGGCCGACCTCTTGTGGCTCCCCCGCCTCCTCTCATCCGCCCAGGCCCTGGGGGTCTGACACCACAGAGAGAGACAGGTGAGACGCATACAAACCACACACACTCATACACACACTCACCTGAGTGGCCTTGTCCCTCATGCAGGGAGTGTGGTGGGCGTGGCTTCCGTCCTGAGGCCGGGGACCAATCAGGTAAGAGCCAGGGAGCGTGCCCAGTAGGGGCCACAGCTGGGAGGAGCCAGAGGATGTGGGAGGAGCTGAATCAGCTGCTCTCTGCAGAAAGACAGGAGGAGAAGAAGAGAGGGGGAATATAAGAACATTTCATTCTAACAAATTAGCAAAGAGTTGTTTGTAAACAGCCCTTGTGTAAGTAAACAAACATTAGCTATGTCAACAGAAAGCCTATCTACCCAGGGCCCAGAGCGACCCTATGAGCATCTGTTGGCTGGGGATAGGGTCTGGGCCAGATAGACAAATGGTTTGACCCTCTGTCTGTCTGTCCAATCCCTAACCATCCACAGGCCTATGGTAAAGCTCATTCTACTGTGAGATGCTCAGACTGAGGCAGGTGCCCCACTGATGTACACCATCAATACAATACACACTAACCATCAAACCCAGCCATATAAACCCTTAGCCATCATACAGACCATCCAATCCCAGCCATATAAACCCTTACCCATCATACAGACCATCCAGCCCAGCCATATAAACCCTTAGCCATCATACAGACCATCCAACCAGCCATATAAACCCTTAGCCATCATACAGACCATCCAACCAGCCATATAAACCCTAACCCATCATACAGACCATCCAACCCAGCCATATAAACCCTAACCCATCATACAGACCATCAAACCCAGCCATATAAACCCTTAGCCATCATACAGACCATCCAACCCAGCCATATAAACCCTTAGCCATCATACAGACCCTCCAACCCAGCCATATAAACCCTTAGCCATCATACAGACCATCCAACCAGCCATATAAACCCTTAGCCATCATACAGACCATCCAACCAGCCATATAAACCCTTAGCCATCATACAGACCATCCAACCCAGCCATATAAACCCTTAGCCATCATACAGACCATCCAACCCGCCATATAAACCCTTAGCCATCATACAGACCCTCCAACCCAGCCATATAAACCCTTAGCCATCATACAGACCATCCAACCCAGCCATATAAACCCTTAGCCATCATACAGACCATCCAACCCAGCCATATAAACCCTTAGCCATTATACAGACCATCCAACCCAGCCATATAAACCCTTAGCCATCATACAGACCATCCAACCCAGCCATATAAACCCTTAGCCATCATACAGACCATCCAACCCAGCCATATAAACCCTTACCCATCATACAGACCATCCAACCCAGCCATATAAACCCTTAGCCATCATACATACCATCCAACCCAGCCATATAAACCCTTAGCCATCATACAGACCATCCAACCCAGACATATAAACCCTTAGCCATCATACAGACCATCTAACCCAGCCGTATAAACCCTAACCCATCATACAGACCATCCAACCAGACATATAAACCCTTAGCCATCATACAGACCATCCAACCAGCCATATAAACCCTTAGCCATCATACAGACCATCCAAACAGCCATATAAACCCTTAGTCATCATACAGACCATCCAACCCAGCCATATAAACCCTTAGCCATCATACAGACCATCCAACCCAGCTATATAAACCCTTAGCCATCATACAGACCATCCAACCCAGCCATATAAACCCTTAGCCATCATACAGACCATCCAACCCAGCCATATAAACCCTTAGCCATCATACAGACCAAATAACCCAGCCGTATAAACCCTAACCCATCATACAGACCATCCAACCAGCCATATAAACCCTTAGCCATCATACAGACCATCCAACCCAGCCATATAAACCCTTAGCCATCATACAGATCATCCAGCCCAGCCATATAAAACCCTTAGCCATCATACAGACCATCCAACCCAGCCATATAAACCCTTAGCCATCATACAGACCATCCAACCCAGCCATATAAACCCTTAGCCATCATACAGACCCTCCAACCCAGCCATATAAACCCTTAGCCATCATACAGACCATCCAACCCAGCCATATAAACCCTTAGCCATCATACAGACCATCCAACCAGCCATATAAACCCTTAGCCATCATACAGACCATCCAACCCAGCCGTATAAACCCTAACCCATCATACAGACCATCCAACCCAGCCATATAAACCCTAACCCATCATACAGACCATCCAACCAGCCATATAAACCCTTAGCCATCATACAGACCATCCAGCCCAGCCATATAAACCCTTACCCATCATACAGACCATCCAACCCAGCCATATAAACCCTAACCCATCATACAGACCATCCAACCAGCCATATAAACCCTTAGCCATCATACAGACCATCCAGCCCAGCCATATAAACCCTTAGCCATCATACAGACCATCCAACCAGCCATATAAACCCTTAGCCATCATACAGACCATCCAACCCAGCCATATAAACCCTAACCCATCATACAGACCATCCAACCCAGCCATATAAACCCTTTGCCATCATACAGACCCTCCAACCCAGCCATATAAACCCTTAGCCATCATACAGACCATCCAACCCAGCCATATAAACCCTTAGCCATCATACAGACCATCCAACCCAGCCATATAAACCCTTAGCCATCATACAGACCATCCAACCAGCCATATAAACCCTTAGCCATCATACAGACCATCCAACCCAGCCATATAAACCCTTAGCCATCATACAGACCATCCAACCAGCCATATAAACCCTAACCCATCATACAGACCATCCAACCAGCCATATAAACCCTTAGCCATCATACAGACCATCCAACCAGCCATATAAACCCTTAGCCATCATACAGACCATCCAACCCAGCCATATTAACCCTTACCCATCATACAGACCATCCAACCCAGCCATATAAACCCTTAGCCATCATACAGACCATCCAACCCAGCCATATAAACCCTTAGCCATCATACAGACCATCCAACCCAGCCATATAAACCCTTAGCCATCATACAGACCATCCAACCCAGCCATATAAACCCTTAGCCATCATACAGACCATCCAACCAGCCATAAAACCCTAACCCATCATACAGACCATCCAACCCAGCCTCTCTACCCCCTGTCCCCAGATATCCTCCTGTCCCCAGATATCCTCCTGTCCCCAGATATCCTCCTGTCCCCAGATATCCCCTGTCCCCAGATATCCCCCTGTCCCCAGATATCCCCCTGTCCCCAGATATCCTCCTGTCCCCAGATATCCTCCTGTCCCCAGATATCCCCTGTCCCCAGATATCCTCCTGTCCCCAGATATCCTCCTGTCCCCAGATATCCCCCTGTCCCCAGATATCCTCCTGTCCCCAGATATCCTCCTGTCCCCAGATATCCTCCTGTCCCCAGATATCCTCCTGTCTCCTCTACCCCCTGTCCCCAGATATCCTCCTGTCCCCAGATATCCTCCTGTCCCCAGATATCCCCCTGTCCCCAGATATCTTCCTGTCTCCTCTACCACCCCGTCCCCAGATATCCCCCTGTCCCCAGATATCCTCCTGTCCCCAATATCCTCCTGTCCCCAGATATCCTCCTGTCCCCAGATATCCCCTGTCCCCAGATATCCTCCTGTCTCCCTACCCCTGTCCCCAGATATCCCCTGTCCCCAGATATTCTCCTGTCCCCAGACCCCTCTACCCCCTGTCCCTCTACCCCCTGTCCCCTCTACCCCCTGTCTCCTCTACCCCCTGTCTCCTCTACCCCCTGTCCCCAGATATCCTTCTGTCCCTCTACCCCCTGTCCCCTCTACCCCTGTCCCCAGATATCCCCCTGTCCCCTCTACCCCCTGTCCCTCTACCCCCTGTCCCCTCTACCCCCTGTCCCTCTACCCCCTGTCCCCTCTACCCTGTTTAGATGAAGAAACAAGCTGGGTCTGCTATGATTGTCATGCTGCTCAGATGAACCCGAACACAAGAGAGAGAGAGCTGGTCCAGCAGAGAAGCTATATTTGGCAGTAGAGCCCTCCCTTTCCCTCAGAACCAAGCATCACTGTTGCTATGGGACTAGGGCACTTCATACTGCATATCTGGATCCAAACACAAACCAGATGCCAACAATGTGCTCTCTCTTTCTCTCTCTCCCCTCTTTCTCCCCCTCTCTCTCTCTGCAGGACCACACTCTTAAACATGGGACAACAACATGATACAGTAGTCATCACTATTAAGAACACACAGCCATGATCAAGAGAAGATAAATGATAAATGTATGATCAATGCCGAGCCGTGCATTCATTACCGGTAGTATTATCCGGTTGATAATCCGGTCCAGTGATTGGCTCACCTGTGAAGAGGCCTTGTGATGGAGGGTACGTGCCCAGCAGCGAGGCGAGAGATGAGACCTGCCGCTAATCTGGAGACGAGACTGGGGGGGATCAGGGGAGAGGAACCGGGAGAGGAACCGGGAGAGGGACCGGGAGAGGAACCGGGAGAGGGACCGGGAGAGGAACCGGGAGAGGGCGACAGCGGAGCAGAGATGTCGGAGACGGAGACGATAGACACAAACAAGCAGTAATGAACAGATGGCTCGTGGATGCGCATAGAGAGGTTGCTATGGGCGTTGCTGTAGCCTGCCGTCCTGAAACGCGCGGTGTTGTTGATCGATGAGCAGTCCGTTTTTGTCGTGATGGTGAAATATATCATCCGATGAAAATGATGTAAATATTTCAGATAGCGAGGATCCACGTTGCAGATTAGCGCGGAGAATATCAGGGAAATAACAGGGCTGGAAGATCCTTTGCTTTGCAGAGCGGAGAGAGACCGTCACAGCGGATCCCGTGCGTGGCTTTTGTCGTAGCGAGTCACCGCGCGGCTCGTGCTGATGCTGCAGTTGCTAGGGCGCGTGGTGCAGATGATCTGCACCGACCAAGGCGCGCGTGTGCGGGGCGAGATTTACCGTATAAATAACAGTGCGGTGGTTTCCATGCGGACTGGGGCTGCGTTTCAGACCGTCTATAAAACCCACCGGTCTATACGGGTTTAACAGTCACGGAAACGGATTATTTTCCGTTACAGAACAAAAACAATGCCTGAAATCAAATAGACTTTGAGGCAGTTGTCAGCAACACACAATATAACGTGTAAAGTCCATGATCCAGGGTCAGGCTCACTTGGGGAGACGATTTCTCATAGTGATGTTTTTGAAGCTCTATGTGCCTTAGAGTTGTGAAGTGTATGACAGCAGTGTAGCGATAGTAGTATGTATGTAATAACGCGTAGTTTTATCCCTCCATCGCATACATCTGTCCCATAGGGATTTCACCAGAGGACAGGAACAAAAGGAAAAACACTGTTACGTTTTAAACCAAGTTTGACGAGAGGTTGTGAAAGGTCATGAAATTACCTTTCAAATGATATATAATATAACCCGACGGTGAAAGCACCAGCTACAACGAGCCTAGTGTTTAAACATCGCCCATATTGTGCCTTTGGCATTAGAAGGTTGGAAGGTTAACCACAGAATTCCATGTAATGTGTTTGGATTGTAACTTCCGCGATAGAGGCACCACGTTAAAACAAGCACAGCTGTGTGTTTGGATTGTAACTTCCGCGATAGAGGCACCACGTTAAAACAAGCACAGCTGTGTGCTGGGATTGTAACTTCCGCGATAGAGGCACCACGTTAAAACAAGCACAGCTGTGTGTTTGGATTGTAACTTCCGCGATAGAGGCACCACGTTAAAACAAGCACAGCTGTGTGTTTGGATTGTAACTTCCGCGATAGAGGCACCACGTTAAAACAAGCACAGCTGTGTGTTTGGATTGTAACTTCCGCGATAGAGGCACCACGTTAAAACAAGCACAGCTGTGTGCTGGGATTGTAACTTCCGCGATAGAGGCACCACGTTAAAACAAGCACAGCTGTGTGTTTGGATTGTAACTTCCGCGATAGAGGCACCACGTTAAAACAAGCACAGCTGTGTGTTTGGATTGTAACTTCCGCGATAGAGGCACCACGTTAAAACAAGCACAGCTGTGTGTTTGGATTGTAACTTCCGCGATAGAGGCACCACGTTAAAACAAGCACCTGTGTGCTGGGATTGTAACTTCCGCGATAGAGGCACCACGTTCAAACAAGCACAGCTGTGTGTTTGGATTGTAACTTCCACGATAGAGGCACCACGTTAAAACAAGCACAGCTAGAACAGGGTTTAGATTTGCAGATACAGGGTCATCACGGAATCCACTCGTTAATGCCCAGTTCATGTGCTACTCAGAAACTAGGAACCTCCGAGTTGGAATGAATAGTTATTTGTGTAGAGCTTCCTATTGGTTAACTCTGATACTTCCCAAGTGGGAAACTGGGGATCACACTGGATATCTGTATCTACATTGTTCAGGATATCTGACGTTTGATTAGATATGAGGAATAGACAGACATGCTCCAGATACACACGTCCTTCATTTCATACGGATTACAACCCAGCTACGAGCTGTCCAGTGGCAAGAGCCTACCAGACTAGCTAAATATCAAATCAAATGTATTTATATAGCCCTTCTTACATCAGCTGATATCTCAAAGTGCTGTACAGAAACCCAGCCTAAAACCCCAAACAGCTAGCAATGCAGGTGTAGAAGCACAGTGGCTAGGAAAAACTCCCTAGAAAGGCCAGAACCTAGGAAGAAACCTAGAGAGGAACCAGGCTATGAGGGGTGGCCAGTCCTCTTCTGGCTGTGCCGGGTGGAGATTAGAAACCTAGAGAGGAACCAGGCTATGAGGGGTGGCCAGTCCTCTTCTGGCTGTGCCGGGTGGAGATTATAACAGAACATGGCCAAGATGTTCAAATGTTCATAAATGACCAGCAGGGTCAAATAATAATAATCACAGTGAACAGGTCAGGGTTCCATAGCTGGGGACACGCAGGGCCTGGGTTAGCCTCCACATCACCCGGGGAACAGAGGATGAGGGTACGGCTAAAGGCTAACAAAAGACCTGCCTTGTTGTTTGTGTTGTTAAGGCAGAGCATCGGTTTATTATAGACAGACTTCTCCCCATTTTAGCGACTACTGCATCAACATGTTTTGACCAAGACAGTTTACAATCTAGTGTTACTCCAAGCAGTTTAGTCATCTCCACTTGCTCAATAAATGAAGGAGCTGAGTTGGCTAAGGTGCCCCAAAGCTTTTCATTCTTTATATAATTAATCTTTGTTCCATAGTGGAGTCTTTTATTTAGTTTAGTCACATGGTTTCTCAATTTGCAGTACGTTTACCAATCGGTTGTGCAGCCAGACCTATATGCCATTCCTTTTGCCTCATCCCTCTCAACCATAAAATGTTTCAATCCCTCATCAATCCACGGGGATTTAACCGTTTTTACAGTCATTTTCTTAATGGGTGCTTATTAGTAACTGGAATCAATTTCATAAATGTGTCCAGTGCAGCGTCTGGTTGCTCCTCATTACACACCACAGACCAGCACATATTCTTC
Source organism: Salmo trutta (assembly GCF_901001165.1). NCBI lineage: Eukaryota > Metazoa > Chordata > Actinopteri > Salmoniformes > Salmonidae > Salmo > Salmo trutta. The sequence goes on along the minus strand of NW_021822872.1, from coordinate 91,264 downwards.
ACATCATCAACATATGAACTTATTGTATGACCTCTTATACACTATATTAGGCCCAGCCTTTGGAACTTTGGTTTTCCTAGATATGGCTACTATATTGTGATCACTACATCCTATGGATTTGGATACTGCTTTAAAGCAAATATCTGCAGAGTTAGTAAATATGTGATCAATACATGTTGATGATTTCATTCCTGTGCTTTTTGTAACTACCCTGGTAGGTTGACTGATATCCAGGTTGCAGGCTCTGGTTACAGTTTGAAGTGTTTTCCTGAGTGGGGCAGCTTGATGAGAGCCAGTCAATATTTAAATCACCCAGAAAATATACTTCTCTGTTGATATCACATACATTATCAAGCATTTCCAAGGGTTTAGGGCTAACCCTCCAAGGGGTTAGGATTGGGGCTAACCCTCCAAGGGGTTAGGATTGGGGCTAACCCTCCAAGGGGTTAGGATTGGGGCTAACCCTCCAAGGGGTTAGGATTGGGGCTAACCCTCCAAGGGGTTAGGATTGGGGCTAACGCTCTAAGGGGTTAGGGTTAAGGTTGGGACTAACGCTCCAAGTGGTTAGGATTAGGATTAACCGTCCAAGGGGTTAGGATTAACTCTCCAAGGGGTTAGGGTTAAGGGCTAACCCTCCAAGGGGTTAGGGCTAACCCTCCAAGGTGTTAGGATTGGGGCTAACCCTCCAAGGGGTTAGGGCTAACCTTTCAAGGTGTTAGGTTTGGGGCTAACCCTCCAAGGGGTTAAGGGCTAACCCTCCAAGGGGTTAAGGGCTAACCCTCCAAGGTGTTAGGTTAAGGGCTAACCCTCCAAGGGGTTAGGATTGGGGCTAACCCTCCAAGGGGTTAATATTGGGGCTAACCCTCCAAGGGGTTAAGGTTAAGGGCTAACCCTCCAAGGGGTTAGGGCTAACCTTTCAAGGTGTTAGATTTGGGGCTAACCCTCCAAGGGGTTAGGGCTAACCCTCCAAGGTGTTAAGTTTGGGGCTAACCCTCCAAGGGGTTAAGGTTAAGGGCTAACCCTCCAAGGTGTTAAGTTTGGGGCTAACCCTCCAAGGGGTTAAGGTTGGGGCTAACCCTCCAAGGGGTTAGGATTGGGGCTAACCCTCCAAGGGGTTAGGGCTAACCTTTCAAGGTGTTAGGTTTGGGGCTAACTCTCCAAGGGGTTAGGATTAACTCTCCAAGGAGTTAGGATTAACTCTCCAAGTGGTTAGGGTTAGGATTAACTCTCTAAGGGGTTAGGGTTAGTATTAACTCTCCAAGGGGTTAGGGTTAGGATTAACTCTCCAAGGGGTTAGGGTTAGGATTAACTCTCCAAGGGGTTAGGATTAACTCTCCAAGGAGTTAGGATTAGGATTAACTCTCCAAGGGGTTAGGGTTAGGATTAACTCTCCAAGGGGTTAGGGTTAGGATTAACTCTCCAAGGGGTTAGGATTAACTCTCCAAGGGGTTAGGGTTAGGATTAACCCTCCAAGGGGTTAGGATTAACTCTCCAAGGGGTTAGGGTTAACCTTCCAAGGAGTTAGGGTTAGGATTAACTCTCCAAGGGGTTAGGATTAACTCTCCAAGAGGTTAGGATTAACTCTCCAAGGGGTTAGGATTAACTCTCCAAGGGGTTAGGGTTAACTCTCCAAGGGGTTAGGGTTAACCTTCCAAGGAGTTAGGGTTAGGATTAACTCTCCAAGGGGTTAGGATTAACTCTCCAAGAGGTTAGGATTAACTCTCCAAGGGGTTAGGGTTAACCTTCCAAGGAGTTAGGGTTAGGATTAACTCTCCAAGGGGTTAGGATTAACTCTCCAAGAGGTTAGGATTAACTCTCCAAGGGGTTAGGATTAACTCTCCAAGGGGTTAGGGTTAACCCTCCAAGGGGTTAGGATTAACCCTCCAAGGGGTTAGGATTAACTCTCCAAGGGGTTAGGGTTAACCCTCCAAGAGGTACTATAGACACACACATCAAACGTTCAATGTATAATTTGTCCATTATGTGAGACATTCTAGTTGTGCAAATGTAATGTTCATAATGCTGTAACCGCCCTGGCTAGCTACCACCTTCTAACAGGGGAAGGGAGAGGAGATACCTAATCACCTTCTAACAGGGGAAGGGAGAGGAGATACCTAATCACCTTCTAACAGGGAAATAATTTATTTTATGATCATTTATTACCTATATAACTATAACTATACCACTATAACTATACCACTATAACTATACCACTGTGTTTATACATTTATTACCACTATAACTATACCACTATAACTATACCACTATATCTATACCACTATAACTATACCACTATAACTATACCACTATATCTATACCACTATAACTATACCACTATATCTATACCACTATAACTATATAACTATAACTATACCACTATAACTATACCACTATATCTATACCACTATAACTATACCACTATATCTATACCACTATATCTATACCACTATATCTATACCACTATAACTATACCACTATATCTATACCACTATAACTATAACTATATAACTATAACTATACCACTATAACTATACCACTATATCTATACCACTATATCTATACCACTATAACTATACCACTATATCTATACCACTATATCTATACCACTATAACTATACCACTATAACTATATAACTATAACTATACCACTATAACTATACCACTATATCTATACCACTATAACTATACCACTATAACTATACCACTATATCTATACCACTATATCTATACCACTATAACTATACCACTATAACTATACCACTATAACTATACCACTATATCTATACCACTATAACTATACCACTATAACTATACCACTGTGTTTATACATTTATTACCTATATAACTATACCACTATAACTATACCACTATAACTATACCACTATATCTATACCACTATAACTATACCACTATAACTATACCACTATAACTATACCACTATATCTATACCACTATAACTATACCACTATAACTATACCACTATATCTATACCACTATAACTATACCACTATAACTATACCACTGGGTTTATACATTTATTACCTATATAACTATTCCACTATAACTATTCCACTATAACTATACCACTATAACTATACCACTATAACTATACCACTATAACTATACCACTATTCCACTATATCTATACCACTATAACTATACCACTATATCTATACCACTATATCTATACCACTATAACTATACCACTATAACTATACCACTATAACTATACCACTATATCTATACCACTATAACTATACCACTATAACTATACCACTGTGTTTATACATTTATTACCTATATAACTATACCACTATAACTATACCACTATAACTATACCACTATATCTATACCACTATAACTATACCACTATAACTATACCACTATAACTATACCACTATATCTATACCACTATTACTATACCACTATAACTATACCACTATAACTATACCACTATAACTATACTACTATAACTATACCACTATAACTATACCACTGGGTTTATACATTTATTACCTATATAACTATACCACTATAACTATACCACTGCTATAACTATACCACCATAACTATACCACTATAACTATACCACTGGGTTTATACATTTATTACCTATATAACTATACCACTATAACTATACCACTATAACTATACCACTATAACTATATAACTATATATACCACTATATCTATACCACTATAACTATACCACTGTAACTATACCACTACAACTATACCACTATAACTATACCACTATAACTATACCACTATAACTATACCACTATATCTATACCACTATAACTATACCACTATAACTATACCACTATAACTATACCACTATAACTATATAACTATAACTATACCACTATACCTATACCACTATAACTATACCACTGGGTTTATACATTTATCACCTATATAACTATACCACTATAACTATACAGGGTTAGGGTTACCAGGCATTACCACTATAACTATACCACTATAACTATACCACTGGAAGTTAGGGTTACCAGGTATTGTGAGGGTTAGGGTTACCAGGTATTGTGTGGCTTAGGGTTACCAGGTATTAACTGTGAGGGTTAGGGTTACCAGGTAGTGGTTGGTGTGAGGGTTAGGGTTACCAGGTATTACCGAACCCTGAGTTCTTAATAAATACACCATTGTGTTTTGATACATTTATTAAAATGTTTTTGTTTTGTGTCAAACCTGTAGTGTTCATCATATTAACAGAGGTCAGAGTTCACCCTTACAGAGAATAGCAGAGGTCAGAGTTCACCCTTACAGAGGTCAGAGTTCACCCTTACAGAGCATAGCAGAGGTCAGAGTTCAACCTTACAGAGAATAGTAGAGGTCAGAGTTCACCCTTACAGAGAATAGTAGAGGTCAGAGTTCACCCTTACAGAGAATAGCAGAGGTCAGAGTTCACCCTTACAGAGAATAGCAGAGGTCACCCTTACAGAGGTCAGAGTTCACCCTTACAGAACACTGAAACTGACAGTCCCTGACACACACTTCAGGGCCTGCATGGCACACACACACACACACACACATCCACATGGTACAGATTCACAAGACAGGGTAAAAACAGTTCCAGCATGATTCAGAAGGTTTGCTTTAAAAGACAGAGTTGGATTCCGAGCAGACAGAATTGTGGGAATCGGAGTTTCTCTGCTGAAAGAGTGAGGTGTTCGTCCATTTCTGAACAGATCCATCCTGCTTCTTTTGATGTTGTCCCAGAATCCCAGTGTTCTCTGGCGATTAATCCCTCGGTCCTGTCTGGCGATTAATCCCCCGGTCCTGTCTGGCGATTAGTCCCCCGGTCCTGTCTGGCGATTAGTCCCTCGGTCCTGTCTGGCGATTAGTCCCTCGGTCCTGTCTGGCGATTAGTCCCTCGGTCCTGTCTGGCGATTAGTCCCTCGGTCCTGTCTGGCGATTAGTCCCTCGGTCCTGTCTGGCGATTAGTCCCTCGGTCCTGTCTGGCGATTAGTCCCTCTGTCCTGTCTGGCGATTAGTCCCCGTCCTGTCTGGTGATTGTAGTCCCCCCAGTCCTGTCTGGTGATTGTAGTCCCCCCCAGACCTGTCTGGTGATTGTAGTCCCCCCCTGTCTGGTGATTGTAGTCCCCCCAGTCCTGTCTGGTGATTGTAGTCCCCCCCAGTCCTGTCTGGTGATTGTAGTCCCCCCCAGTCCTGTCTGGTGATTGTAGTCCCCCCAGTCCTGTCTGGTGATTGTAGTCCCCCCAGTCCTGTCTGGTGATTGTAGTCCCCCAGTCCTGTCTGGTGATTGTAGTCCCCCCAGTCCTGTCTGGTGATTGTAGTCCCCCCAGTCCTGTCTGGTGATTGTTGTCCCCCCCAGTCCTGTCTGGTGATTGTTGTCCCCCCCAGTCCTGTCTGGTGATTGTAGTCCCCCCAGTGCTGTCTGGTGATTGTAGTCCCAGTCCTGTCTGGTGATTGTAGTCCCAGTCCTGTCTGGTGATTGTATCCTCCATCCCTGTCTGGTGATTGTAGTCCCCCCAGTCCTGTCTGGTGATGTAGTATCCCCCAGTCCTGTCCTGTGATTGTAGTCCCCCAGTCCTGTCTGGTGATTAATAGTCTGTCCGGTCTGGTGATTGTTAGTCCAGTCCTGTACTGGTGATTGTATCGTCCCAGTCCTGTCTGGTGATTGTAGTCCCCCCAGTCCTGTCTGTGATTGTAGTCTCCCCAGTCCCTGTCTGGTGATTGTAGTCCACCCCCAGTCCTGTCTGTGTGATTGTAGTCGCCCCCAGTCCTGTCTGGGGATTGTAGTCCAGTCCTGTCTGGTGATTGTAGTCCCCCCAGTCCTGTACTGGTGATTGTAGTCCCAGTCCTGTCTGGTGATTGTAGTCCCCCAGTCCTGTCTGTGATTGTAGTCCCCCCAGTCCTGTCTGGTGATTGTAGTCCCCCCAGTCCTGTCTGGTGATTGTAGTCCCAGTCCTGTCTGGTGATTGTAGTATCCCCAGTCTTGTCTGGTGATTGATTTGAGGAGAGGGTTGTTGTCCGATAGATTCCTCTACTAAATAGACTGTTTACAGACTGAATAAAATATTGACTTGGTGTCCATTTATAAGTGCAACACAGAGATTATATTAAAAAATGAAACAAGAAAACAACAGAAGTGTTAAAAACATATGAAAGCACCTAAAAGCTGCATCCTATTGCACAATTTAAATCATGATACAAAAAAGGGGGGGAAACATAATCAAATACACAAACGAACAGAGAATGAAAAAAGTGGATAATTGAGTCTTTAAGACCATAGTTTCATTTCTGAAGCAAACTCCTTCTGTTGCTGAAAGACAGAAAATACAATGATTGTTTAACGTTCCCAGAGCAGCCTCCCTCATGGTCTCAGACTGGGATTAACTGGAGTAGACGACTAAACCCCAATAAACACACAGACTAATGGAACGACTAAACCCCAGTAAACACAGACAAATGGAACGACTAAACCCCAGTAAACACACAGACAAATGGAAACACGACTAAACCCCAGTAAACACACAGACAAATGGAACGACTAAACCCCAGTAAACACACAGACAAATGGAACAACTAAACCCCACTAAACACACAGACAAATGGAACGACTAAACCCCAGTAAACACACAGACAAATGGAAACACGACTAAACCCCAGTAAACACACAGACAAATGGAACGACTAAACCCAGTAAACACACAGACAAATGGAAACACGACTAAACCCCAATAAACACACAGACAAATGGAACGACTAAACCCCTGTAAACACACCAAAATGGAACGACTAAACCCCAGTAAACACACAGACAAATGGAAACACGACTAAACCCCAGTAAACACAGACAAATGGAACGACTAAACCCCAGTAAACACACAGACAAATGGAAACACGACTAAACCCCAGTAAACACACAGACAAATGGAAACACGACTAAACCCCAGTAAACACACAGACAAATGGAACGACTAAACCCCAGTAAACACACAGACAAATAGAAGGACGACTAAACCCCAGTAAACACACAGACAAATGGAACGACTAAACCCCAGTAAACACACAGACAAATAGAAGGACGACTAAACCCCAGTAAACACACAGACAAATGGAAACACGACTAAACCCCAGTAAACACAGACAAATGGAACAACTAAACCCCAATAAACACACAGACAAATGGAACGACTAAACCCCAGTAAACACACAGACAAATGGAACGACTAAACCCCAATAAACACACAGACAAATAGAACGACTAAACCCCAGTAAACACACAGACAAATGGAACGACTAAACCCAGTAAACACACAGACAAATGGAAACACGACTAAACCCCAATAAACACACAGACAAATGGAACGACTAAACCCCTGTAAACACAGACAAATGGAACGACTAAACCCCAGTAAACACACAGACAAATGGAAACACGACTAAACCCCAGTAAACACAGACAAATGGAACGACTAAACCCCAGTAAACACACAGACAAATGGAAACACGACTAAACCCCAGTAAACACACAGACAAATGGAAACACGACTAAACCCCAGTAAACACACAGACAAATGGAACGACTAAACCCCAGTAAACACACAGACAAATAGAAGGACGACTAAACCCCAGTAAACACACAGACAAATGGAAACACGACTAAACCCCAGTAAACACAGACAAATGGAACAACTAAACCCCAATAAACACACAGACAAATGGAACGACTAAACCCCAGTAAACACACAGACAAATGGAACGACTAAACCCCAATAAACACACAGACAAATAGAACGACTAAACCCCAGTAAACACACAGACAAATGGAACGACTAAACCCCAGTAAACACACAGACAAATAGAACGACGACTAAACCCCAGTAAACACACAGACAAATAGAACGACGACTAAACCCCAGTAAACACACAGACAAATAGAACGACGACTAAACCCCAGTAAACACACAGACAAATGGAACGAATAAACCCCAGTAAACACACAGACAAATGGAACGACGACTAAACCCCCGTAAACACACAGACAAATGGAACGACGACTAAACCCCAGTAAACACACAGACAAATGGAACGACGACTAAACCCCAGTAAACACACAGACAAATGGAACGACTAAACCCCAGTAAACACACAGACAAATGGAACGGCTAAACCCCAGTAAACACACAGACAAATGGAAACACGACTAAACCCCAGTAAACACACAGACAAATGGAACGACTAAACCCCAGTAAACACACAGACAAATGGAAACACGACTAAACCCCAGTAAACACACAGACAAATGGAACGACTAAACCCCAGTAAACACACAGACTAATGGAACCACGACTAAACACCAGTAAACACACAGACAAATGGAACGACGACTAAACCCCAGTAAACACACAGACAAATGGAACGACTAAACCCCAGTAAACACACAGACAAATGGAACCAGGAGGAAGGGACGGCTGCATAGCTGGATTCAATTTAAAGCGAATGTCATCAAAAGACGCAAAGCGAGAGACAGAAACTGGACTGGACACAACCGACTGCTGTTACAACACTCTGGATCGCTTCCTGCTGCCGTTACCCCGGAAACACTTCGCTTTCTGTTGTCATAACAACACGACTGTCTGTGTTGTCCCTCCGAAAGGTCAGAGTTCAGAGGCGGGTGTCGCTGGGTTCAGAGGTCAGATAGACAGCGGAGCTGGACTTGGGTCGGGCCTGACCTTCTCCCCTGTTGTTGTTCACCTCTGACCCCCTGGTATCCGTGGAGATGACCCAGGTGGCTGGTCGCCAGCGCTTCAGGGAGTACGGAGTCTTCACACGCTTCTTAATCTTCTCCCCTGTTCCCTGGTTCTGGACCAACACCTCCCCTGGAACACAAACACAGGGTTAAGGTCAGGCCGTGAGGGTTAAGGTTCAGGCGTGAGGGTTAGGGTCAAGCCGAGAGGGTTTAGGGCGTGAGGGTTAGGTCAGGCCGAGAGGGTTCAGGTCGGACCGTGAGGGTAAGGTCAGGCCGTGAGGGTTAAGGTCAGGCCGAGAGGGTTAGGGTCAGCCGAGAGGTTAGGGTCAGGCCGTGAGGGTGAAGGTCAGGCCGTGAGGTTGGGTCAGGCCGAGAGGGTTAGTGTCAAGCCGAGAGGGTTAGGGTCAGACCGTGAGGTTAGGTCAGGCCGTGAGGGTTAGGTCAGGCCGGAGGGTTAGGGTCAGGCCGTGAGGGTTAGGGTCAGACGTGAGGGTTAGGTCAGGCCGTGGAGGGTTAGGGTCAGGCCGTGAGGGTTAGGGTCAGGCCGTGAGGGTTAGGGTCAGGACCGTGAGGGTTTAGGGTCAGGCCGTGAGGGTTTAGGGTCAGACCGTGAGGGTTAGGGTCAGACCGTGAGGGTTAGGGTCAGGGCCGTGAGGGTTAGGGTCAGGCCCGTGAGGGTTAGGGTCAGGCCGTGAGGGTTAGGGTCAGGCCGTGAGGGTTAGGGTCAGGCCGTGAGGGTTAGGGTCAGCCGTGAGGGTTAGGGTCAGCCGTGAGGGTTAGGGTCAGGCCGTGAGGGTTAGGGTCAGGAGGCCGTGAGGGTTAGGGTCAGACCGTGAGGGTTAGGGTTAGGCCGTGAGGGTGTAGGGTCAGACCGTGAGGGTTAGGGTCAGACCGTGAGGGTTAGGGTCAGACCGTGAGGGTTAGGGTCAGGCCGTGAGGGTTAGGGTCAGGCCGTGAGAGGTTAGGGTCAGGCCGAGAGGGTTAGGGGTCAGGCCGTGAGGGTTAGGGTCAAGACGTGAGGGGTTAGGGTCAGGCCGTGAGGGTTAAGGGTCAGGCGAGAGGGTGCTCTGCTCACCCAGTGAGACCAGGTCTCTGGTGGTGAAGGACAGGTCCAGGGAGTTGGGTCCTCTCCGGCCGCCGGCCTCCTTTAGGCTCCCTGAGCAGGGCTTCACCTCTCATGGGGACATGGTTGGTCTCAGGTCCAGACAAGGGAACCAGACACAGAGCTCTCCCCAGGGAGCAGGGGGTCTCTCCACTGGTACTTCCTCCTGCTCCCTCCTCCTCTTCCTCTCCTCCCCCCATCACTCTCCCCCTCTCCCTCCCCCAGCACCAGTCCATTGTTGTTGTTGTTGTTGTTGTTGGGCCGTGCGTTAGAGGAGTGGACATCTGGTTGTCCCGTCTCTCTGCTCAGCAGGGGTTGGTGTTCGTCTTGGGCTGGCAGTGATCAGCCCCAGCTGTCCGTCCTCAGAGCTCTGAGTTAGAGCGAGCCCCCGCCGCGCCGCTGGCGCCCCCTGCTGGCGAGGACCCGGCCGCGTGCCGTTCACGGAGAGGTCCCGTAGGACCAGCGGTTGTTGGTAGCGCTGACCCTGTGGGGCTCGGAGACGGCGTTGGGTCTTAGCTCCGCCCTCTACCTGTCCGTAGGTTGGACTTGCCCGTGGCGACACGAATTTAAACCTCAGAGAGGATGAGTCTTTCTTCGGCGGCTTGGTGCGGAGCAAGCAGGCTGGAGGGTCCGTTTGGGGAGGTTCTGCTGCTTGGGGAGAGGGAACGCGACGGGGAGAACGCCTCGGCAGCCATCTTGATGAAGGGGAGGAGCAGGGAGGAGGAGGCGGGGCTCAGCAGGTCCGGACAACAGAACTGTTTCTGGCTGTGTTCCATCAGGTTCTCATCAGAACTCTCCTTCAGGTTCTTATCCACCTCCCTGGGGTCCAGCTTGGTTGGTCTCCAGATCCTCCTGGGTCAGGGTCAGGTGGAGGTTGGGGTCATGACCCTGGCTGGACTCTGAGATGAAGGTCATGGTGGTGAGGGCAGAGGAGGTTCCAGCGGAGGGGCTGCTGGGTAGACGGGCGTGAGCCGCCTGCTGCCGCTCGTAGTTTATCGAGTTCCTGTTCTTCTCTCCCGCCACGCCTCCATCTCTCGTCCGGCCAATCAAAGCGGAGGAGGCGTCGCTCTGTGTGTTCTTAGCCGTGCCTGCCTGCTCCTCGATGTAGGACGAGGCGGGGTCAGGGCCGGACTTTGGCCCCATGCGGTTTCTGTTGGGGCCACAGACGCGTTAAAAACACAACATGTACTTACTACCAAGGAGGACTACAAGGTGGGTGTCGTTGTGGAGTGAGGTGCAGCTGGTATTAGTAGGTATGAGTGTAAGGTTAGGGGTGTGTGTGGTTTGTGTGTGTGTGTGTGTGTGTGTGTGTGTGTGTGTGTGTGGGTGTCGTTGTGCAGTGAGGTGCAGCTGGTATTAGTAGGTATGAGTGTAAGGTTAGGGTGTGTGTGTGTGTGTGTGTGTGTGTGTGTGAGGGAGTAAACAACAGGTGGAGACTAACCTATCATTATACAGTGAGGTCCAGCTGCTACCAGTAGGGCTGAGTGGAGGGTGTATAGTCTATACCTATCATTATACAGTGAGGTCCAGCTGCTACCAGTAGGGCTGAGTGGAGGGTGTATAGTCTATACCTATCATTATACAGTGAGGTCCAGCTGCTACCAGTAGGGCTGAGTGGAGGGTGTATAGTCTATACCTATCATTATACAGTGAGGTCCAGCTGCTACCAGTGGGCTGAGTGGAGGGTGTATAGTCTATACCTATCATTATACAGTGAGGTCCAGCTGCTACCAGTGGGGCTGAGTGGAGGGTGTATAGTCTATACCTATCATTATACAGTGAGGTCCAGCTGCTACCAGTAGGGCTGAGTGGAGGGTGTATAGTCTATACCTATCATTATACAGTGAGGTCCAGCTGCTACCAGTAGGGCTGAGTGGAGGGTGTATAGTCTATACCTATCATTATACAGTGAGGTCCAGCTGCTACCAGTGGGGCTGAGTGGAGGGTGTATAGTCTATACCTATCATTATACAGTGAGGTCCAGCTGCTACCAGTAGGGCTGAGTGGAGGGTGTATAGTCTATACCTATCATTATACAGTGAGGTCCAGCTGCTACCAGTGGGGCTGAGTGGAGGGTGTATAGTCTATACCTATCATTATACAGTGAGGTACAGCTGCTACCAGTAGGGTTGACCGTGGGGCTGACGGACTTGGTCTGGTCCCAGATCAGCAGGAGTTCAGCCATTCGCTCCTCTGCACACTGAGCCGTCAGCCTGGCCTCAGCATCCTGGTCCCAACAGTCCTCCATGGTCTCCTTCAGGGAACGAACTGCCTGGGAGGTTACAGAGGTTAATATACACAACACCACAATACACCACACCACACCACAATACACCACACCACAATACACCACAATACACCACACCACAATACACCACACCACAATACACCATACCACAATACACCACAATACACCACACCACATTACACCACACCACAATACACCACACCACACTACACTACACCACACCACAATACACCATACCACAATACACCACACCACACCACAATACACCACACCACAATACACCACACCACACCACAATACACCACACCACAATACACCACACCATAATACACCACACCACAATACACCATACCACAATACACCACACCACACCACAATACACCTCACTACACTACACTACACCACACCACAATACACCACACCACACTACACCACACCATAATACACCACACCACACCACAATACACCACACCACACCTCACCACACCACACCACAATACACACCACAATACACCACACCACACCACAATACACACCACAATACACCACACCACAATACACCACAATACACCACACCACAATACACCACAATACACACCACACCACACCACAATACACACCACACCACAATACACACCACACCACAATACACACCACACCACACCACAATACACCACAACACACACCACAATACACCACACCACACCACAATACACCCACAACACACCACAATACACACCACACCACACACACCATACCACAATACACCACAATACACACCACAACACACACCACAATACACACACCACAACACACACCACACACACCACAACACACACCATACCACAATACACCACACCACAATACACACCACAATACACCACACCACAATACACCACAATACACCACACCACAATACACCACAATACACACCACACCACAATACACACCACACCACAATACACACCACACCACAATACACCACAATACACACCACAATACACCACACCACAATACACACCACAACACACCACAATACACACCACACCACACACACCATACCACAATACACCACAATACACACCACAACACACACCACACCACAACACACACCACACACACCACACCACAACACACACCACACCACACACACACCACACCACACCACAATACACCACACCACACCACAGGTCTCACCAGGCTGTTCTCCTTCCAGGCCTCGGGGAACTTGGGTCTCTGCTTCTCTCTGGACACCAGGACCTGCATGTCCTCAAAGGAAGGATGGTTCCCTGCCTCGGCCTGGAACGCTACCTGGAAGTCTGGAACTGATTCTCCTGGAGAGGAACGAGGAACCGAAGCAGAGCGAACGTTAAGGTGGACGTTCAATACTGTGATTTGACAACGAGGAACCCAAGCAGAGAGAACATTAAGTTAGATTCCAGGCTGTATCACAGCGGTGTAAGATCGGTCTGTCACTACAGACCCTGGTTAGATTTCAGGCTGTATCACAGCGGTCTAAGATCGGTCCGTCACTACAGACCCTGGTTAGATTCCAGGCTGTATCACAGCGGTCTAAGATCGGTCTGTCACTACAGACCCTGGTTAGATTCCAGGCTGTATCACAGCGGTCTAAGATCGGTCTGTCACTACAGACCCTGGTTAGATTCCAGGCTGTATCACAGCGGTCTAAGGCACTGCATCTCAGTGCTAGAGGCATCACTACAGACCCTGGTTAGATTCCAGGCTGTATCACATCCGGACGTGACTTGGACTCCCATAGGGCGGCGCCCAGCGTCGTCCGGGTTTGGCCGGGGGAGGCCGTCATTGTAAATAAGAATTTGTTCTTAACTGACTTGACCAGTTAAATAAAGGTTCAATTAAAAAAAAAATCCAGGGAAGAGGTCAGTTCAACCTCATCTCCCAGTAGATGAGGCCCAGGGTTATTACCTGGGTTATTACCTGGGTTATTACCTGGGTTATTACCTGGGAAGAGGTCAGTACACCTCATGAAGGTCTCCCAGGATTAGAGATCAGGGTTATTACCTGGGTTATTACCTGGGTTATTACCTGGGTTATTACCTGGGAACAGGTCAGTACACCTCATGAAGGTCTCCCAGTAGATGAGGCCCAGGGAGTACATGTCCACCTGCTTCAGAGCCGACTCACAGTCCCTCAGGTTCACCGCCCCTTCCAGAACCTCTGGGGCCATGTATCGGACCGTACCCACCTGGAGAGAGACAGAACCAGGGTTATAATACTACACTAACCCTCCAGAACCATGTAGTGGACTGGACCCACCTGGAGAGAGACAGAACCAGGGTTATAACACTACACTAACCCTCCAGAACCTCTGGGGCCATGTATCGGACCGTACCCACCTGGAGAGAGACAGAACCAGGGTTACAATACTACACTAACCCTCCAGAACCTCTGGGACCATGTAGTGGACTGGACCCACCTGGAGAGAGACAGAACCAGGGTTATAATACTACACTAACCCTCCAGAACCATGTAGTGGACTGGACCCACCTGGAGAGAGACAGAACCAGTGTTATAATACTACACTAACCCTCCAGAACCATGTAGTGGACCGTACCCACCTGGAGAGAGACAGAACCAGGGTTACAATACTACACTAACCCTCCAGAACCTCTGGGACCATGTAGTGGACTGGACCCACCTGGAGAGAGACAGAACCAGGGTTATAATACTACACTAACCCTCCAGAACCATGTAGTGGGCTGTACCCACCTGGAGAGAGACAGAACCAGGGTTATAATACTACACTAACCCTCCAGAACCATGTAGTGGACTGGACCCACCTGGAGAGAGACAGAACCAGTGTTATAATACTACACTAACCCTCCAGAACCATGTAGTGGACTGGACCTACCTGGAGAGAGACAGAACCAGGGTTATAATACTACACTAACCCTCCAGAACCATGTAGTGGACTGGACCCACCTGGAGAGAGACAGAACCAGGGTTATAATACTACACTAACCCTCCAGAACCATGTAGTGGACTGGACCCACCTGGAGAGAGACAGAACCAGGGTTATAATACTACACTAACCCTCCAGAACCTCTGGGACCATGTAGTGGACTGGACCCACCTGGAGAGAGACAGAACCAGTGTTATAACACTGCACTAACCCTCCAGAACCATGTAGTGGACTGGACCCACCTGGAGAGAGACAGAACCAGGGTTATAACACTACACTAACCCTCCAGAACCATGTAGTGGACTGTACCCACCTGGAGAGAGACAGAACCAGTGTTATAATACTACACAAACCCTCCAGAACCATGTAGTGGACTGGACCCACCTGGAGAGAGACAGAACCAGGGTTATAACACTACACTAACCCTCCAGAACCATGTAGTGGACTGGACCCACCTGGAGAGAGACAGAACCAGGGTTATAATACTACACTAACCCTCCAGAACCATGTAGTGGACTGGACCCACCTGGAGAGAGACAGAACCAGTGTTATAATACTACACTAACCCTCCAGAACCTCTGGGACCATGTAGTGGACTGGACCCACCTGGAGAGAGACAGAACCAGTGTTATAATACTACACTAACCCTCCAGAACCATGTAGTGGACTGGACCCACCTGGAGAGAGACAGAACCAGGGTTATAATACTACACTAACCCTCCAGAACCATGTAGTGGACTGGACCCACCTGGAGAGAGACAGAACCAGGGTTATAATACTACACTAACCCTCCAGAACCTCTGGGACCATGTAGTGGACTGGACCCACCTGGAGAGAGACAGAACCAGGGTTATAATACTACACTAACCCTCCAGAACCATGTAGTGGACTGGACCCACCTGGAGAGAGACAGAACCAGGGTTACAATACTACACTAACCCTCCAGAACCTCTGGGCCCATGTAGTGGACTGTACCCACCTGGAGAGAGACAGAACCAGGGTTATAATACTACACTAACCCTCCAGAACCATGTAGTGGACCGTACCCACCTGGAGAGAGACAGAACCAGGGTTATAATACTACACTAACCCTCCAGAACCATGTAGTGGACTGGACCCACCTGGAGAGAGACAGAACCAGGGTTATAATACTACACTAACCCTCCAGAACCATGTAGTGGACTAGACCCACCTGGAGAGAGACAGAACCAGGGTTATAATACTACACTAACCCTCCAGAACCTCTGGGCCCATGTAGTGGACTGGACCCACCTGGAGAGAGACAGAACCAGTGTTATAATACTACACTAACCCTCCAGAACCATGTAGTGGACTGGACTCACCTGGAGAGAGACAGAACCAGTGTTATAATACTACACTAACCCTCCAGAACCATGTAGTGGACTGGACCCACCTGGAGAGAGACAGAACCAGTGTTATAATACTACACTAACCCTCCAGAACCATGTAGTGGACTGGACCCACCTGGAGAGAGACAGAACCAGGGTTATAATACTATGGTCTCACTGATGACATGGTTTCCAAAGGGTTCTATGGTCTCCCCTCACCTCACTGATGACATGGGTTCCAAAGGGTTCTATGGTCTCACCTCACTGATGACATGGGTTCAAAGGGTTCTATAGTCTCCTCACTGATGACATGGGTTCCAAAGGGTTCTATAGTCTCCCCTCACTGATGACATGAGTTCCAAAGGGTTCTATGGTCTCCCCCTCACTGATGACATGGGTTCCAAAGGGTTCTATAGTCTCCCCTCCCCTCACTGATGACATGGGTTCCAAAGGGTTCTATGGTCTCCCCTCACCTCACTGATGACATGGGTTCCAAAGGGTTCTATGGTCTTCCCTAACTGATGACGTGGGTTCCAAAGGGTTCTATAGTCTCACCTCACTGATGACATGGGTTCCAAAGGCTTCTATGGTCTCCCCTCACTGATGACATGGGTTCCAAAGGGTTCTATGGTCTCCCCTCACCTCACTGATGACATGGGTTCCAAAGGGTTCTATGGTCTCCCCTCACCTCACTGATGACATGGGTTCCAAAGGGTTCTATGGTCTCACCTAACTGATGACATGGGTTCCAAAGGGTTCTATAGTCTCACCTCACTGATGACATGGGTTCCAAAGGGTTCTATGGTCTCCCCTCCCCTCACTGATGACATGGGTTCCAAAGGGTTCTATGGTCTCCCCTCACTGATGACATGGGTTCCAAAGGGTTCTATGGTCTCCCCTCACTGATGACATGGGTTCCAAAGGGTTCTATGGTCTCCCCTCCCTGATGACATGGGTTCCAAAGGGTTCTATAGTCTCCTCACTGATGACATGGGTTCCGAAGGGTTCTATGGTCTCCCCTCACCTCACTGATGACATGGGTTCCAAAGGAATCTATGGTCTCCCCTCACTGATGACATGGGTTCCAAAGGGTTCTATAGTCTCCCCTCACTGATGACATGGGTTCAAAGGGTTCTATAGTCTCCTCACTGATGACATGGGTTCCAAAGGGTTCTATAGTCTCCCCTCACTGATGACATGGGTTCCAAAGGGTTCTATGGTCTCCCCTCACCTCACTGATGACATGGGTTCCAAAGGGTTCTATAGTCTCCGCTCACTGATGACATGGGTTCCAAAGGGTTCTATAGTCTCCGCTCACTGATGACATGGGTTCCAAAGGGTTCTATAGTCTCCTCATTGATGACATGGGTTCCAAAGGGTTCTATAGTCTCCTCACTGATGACATGGGTTCAAAGGGTTCTATGGTCTCCCCTCACTGATGACATGGGTTCCAAAGGGTTCTATAGTCTCCTCACTGATGACATGGGTTCAAAGGGTTCTATGGTCTCCCCTCACTGATGACATGGGTTCCAAAGGGTTCTATAGTCTCCCCTCACCTCACTGATGACATGGGTTCCAAAGGGTTCTATGGTCTCCCCTCACCTCACTGATGACATGGGTTCCAAAGGGTTCTATAGTCTCCCCTCACTGATGACATGGGTTCCAAATGGTTCTATGGTCTCCCCTCACCTCACTGATGACATGGGTTCGAAAGGGTTCTATAGTCTCCCCTCACTGATGACATGGGTTCCAAAGGGTTCTATGGTCTCCCCTCACCTCACTGATGACATGGGTTCCAAAGGGTTCTATAGTCTCACCTCACTGATGACATGGGTTCCAAAGGGTTCTATAGTCTCCCCTCACTGATGACATGGGTTCCAAAGGGTTCTATGGTCTCCCCTCACTGATGACATGGGTTCCAAAGGGTTCTATAGTCTCCCCTCACTGATGACATGGGTTCCAAAGGGTTCTATAGTCTCCCCTCACTGATGATATGGGTTCCAAAGGGTTCTATGGTCTCCCCTCACCTCACTGATGACATGGGTTCCAAAGGGTTCTATAGTCTCACCTCACTGATGACATGGGTTCCAAAGGGTTCTATAGTCTCCCCTCACTGATGACATGGGTTCCAAAGGGTTCTATAGTCTCACCTCACTGATGGCAGCGTTCTCCTCCTCTCCCTGCCGTACCGGCCGGTTCCCCGTCAACTTCATGGAGAGGCCAAAGTCGATGATGACACACGTTCCGTCGTTCTTCACCAGAATGTTCCGACTGTTCAGATCTCTGTGAGACACAGCTGGCTTGTAGAAGTCTGCAGGAGAAAGGGAGAGAGGAGGAGGAGGACGAGGAGGAGGAGGACGAGGAGGAGGAAGAGGAAGGGAGAGAGGAGGAGGAGGAGGAGGAGGAGAAAGGGAGAGAGGAGGAGGAGGAGGGGGGAAAGGAGGAGGAAGAGAGAGAGGAGGACGAGGAGGAGAAAGGGAGAGAGGAGGAGGACGAGGAGGAGGAGGAGGAAGGGAGAGAGGAGGAGGACGAGGAGGGGGGGAAAAGAGGAGGACGAGGAGGGGGGGAAAGAGGAGGAAGGGAGAGAGGAGAGAGGAGGAGGACGAGGAGGAGGAGGAGAAAGGGAGAGAGGAGGAGGACGAGGAGAGGGGAAAGGAGGAGGAAGGGAGAGAGGAGGAGGACAAGGAGGAGGAAGGGAGAGAGGAGGAGGAGGAGGGGGGAAAGGAGGAGGAAGGGAGAAAGAGAAGAGAGGATGATGAGGGAGAAGAGAGGAGGGGGAGGAAGAGAGGAGTGGGAGGAGGGAGAAAGAGGGAGAAAGGAGTTACCAGATAATATTTATAACCGGGGTCGTTCTAATAGATGAGGAGAACTGATCCTCTACCAGTTATTACTGACAACCAGGGCCCAGGCAGACCTCTATTGGCTTGGTGCAGTATCACAGTATCCACCAGAGGGCAGTGAGAGTCCTGGACAACAGAGATAATATTTAGAACTAGGACCAGGGTGTGGAGGTCAGGGTGTGGAGGTCAGGAGGTCAGGGTGTGGAGGTCAGGAGGTCAGCGTGTGGAGGTCAGGGTGTGGAGGTCAGGAGGTCAGCGTGTGGAGGTCAGGGTGTGGAGGACAGGAGGTCAGGGTGTGGAGGTCAGGGTGTGGAGGTCAGGAGGTCAGCGTGTGGAGGTCAGGGTGTGGAGGTCAGGGTGTGGAGGTCAGGAGGTCAGCGTGTGGAGGTCAGGGTGTGGAGGTCAGGAGGTCAGCGTGTGGAGGTCAGGGTGTGGAGGACAGGAGGTCAGGGTGTGGAGGTCAGGGTGTGGAGGTCAGGGTGTGGAGGTCAGGGTGCGGAGGTCAGGGTGTGGAGGACAGGGTGTGGAGGTCAGGGTGTGGAGGTCAGGGTGTGGAGGTCAGGGTGTGGAGGACAGGGTGTGGAGGTCAGGAGGTCAGGGTGTGGAGGTCAGGGTGTGGAGATCAGGGTGTGGAGGACAGGAGGTCAGGGTGTGGAGGTCAGGGTGTGGAGGACAGGGTGTGGAGGTCAGGAGGTCAGGGTGTGGAGGACAGGGTGTGGAGATCAGGGTGTGGAGGTCAGGAGGTCAGGGTGTGGAGGTCAGGGTGTGGAGGACAGGGTGTGGAGGTCAGGGTGTGGAGGTCAGGGTGTGGAGGTCAGGGTGTGGAGGTCAGGGTGTGGAGGTCAGGAGGTCAGGGTGTGGAGGTCAGGGTGTGGAGGTCAGGAGGTCAGGGTGTGGAGGTCAGGAGGTCAGGGTGTGGAGGTCAGGGTGTGGAGGTCAGGAGGTCAGGGTGTGGAGGTCAGGGTGTCAGGGTGTGGAGGTCAGGGTGTGGAGGTCAGGGTGTGGAGGTCAGGAGGTCAGGGTGTGGAGGACAGGTGTATGTCTCACCTCCTTTAAGCAGCTCAGTATGCAGGTAGGCCAGGCCTCTGGTGATGGAATGGGCCAGACGACAGCTACTCATCCAGTCTCCTGTCTGTAGCCCCAGGTAGCGATACAACGAGCCCTGAGAAAGAGAGATACTGTATTAATACACCATAATACACCAGGACACAGAGAAAGAGAGATACTGTATTAATACACCATAATACACCAGGACACAGAGAGAGAGAGATACTGTATTAATACATCATAATACACCAGGACACAGAGAGAGAGATATATACTGTATTAATACACCATAATACACCAGGACACAGAGAGAGAGAGATACTGTACTAATACACCATAATACACCAGGACACAGAGAGAGATACTGTATTAATACATCATAATACACCAGGACACAGAGAGAGAGAGATACTGTATTAATACACCATAATACACCAGGACACAGAGAGAGAGAGATACTGTATTAATACACCATAATACACCAGGACACAGAGAGAGAGAGATACTGTATTAATACATCATAATACACCAGGACACAGAGAGAGAGAGATACTGTATTAATACACCATAATACACCAGGACACAGAGAGAGATACTGTATTAATACATCATAATACACCAGGACACAGAGAGAGAGAGATACTGTATTAATACACCATAATACACCAGGACACAGAGAGCGAGAGATACTGTATTAATACACCATAATACACCAGGACACAGAGAGAGATACTGTATTAATACACCATAATACACCAGAACACAGAGAGAGATACTGTATTAATACATCATAATACACCAGGACACAGAGAGAGAGAGATACTGTATTAATACATCATAATACACCAGGACACAGAGAGAGAGAGATACTGTATTAATACACCATAATACACCAGGACACAGAGAGAGAGAGATACTGTATTAATACATCATAATACACCAGGATACAGAGAGAGATACTGTATTAATACACCATAATACACCAGGACACAGAGAGAGAGAGATACTGTATTAATACATCATAATACACCAGGACACAGAGAGAGATACTGTATTAATACGTCATAATACACCAGGATACAGAGAGAGATACTGTATTAATACACCATAATACACCAGGACACAGAGAGAGAGAGATACTGTATTAATACACCATAATACACCAGGACACAGAGAGAGAGAGAGAGATACTGTATTAATACACCATAATACACCAGGACACAGAGAGAGATACTGTAATAATACACCATAATACACCAGGACACAGAGAGAAAGATACTGTATTAATACATCATAATACACCAGGACACAGAGAGAGAGAAATACTGTATTAATACATCATAATACACCAGGACACAGAGAGAGATACTGTATTAATACATCATAATACACCAGGACACAGAGAGAGAGAGAGATACTGTATTAATACATCATAATACACCAGGACACAGAGAGAGAGAGAGAGAGAGATACTGTATTAATACATCATAATACACATAATACATATTCCACTCAGCCCCCAGCCATCTGGAACCAGCAGAACCCAGTAGAAGGTACTCCACTCGGCCCCCAGCCGTCTGGAACCAGCAGAACCCAGTAGAAGGTACTCCACCCAGCCCCCAGCCGTCTGGAACCAGCAGAACCCAGTAGAAGGTACTCCACTCAGCCCCCAGCCGTCTGGAACCAGCAGAACCCAGTAGAAGGTACTCCACCCAGCCCCCAGCCATCTGGAACCAGCAGAACCCAGTAGAAGGTACTCCACTCGGCCCCCAGCCGTCTGGAACCAGCAGAACCCAGTAGAAGGTACTCCACTCGGCCCCCAGCCGTCTGGAACCAGCAGAACCCAGTAGAAGGTACTCCACCCAGCCCCCAGCCGTCTGGAACCAGCAGAACCCAGTAGAAGGTACTCCACCCAGCCCCCAGCCGTCTGGAACCAGCAGAACCCAGTAGAAGGTACTCCACCCAGCCCCCAGCCGTCTGGAACCAGCAGAACCCAGTAGAAGGTACTCCACTCAGCCCCCAGCCGTCTGGTACCAGCAGAACCCAGTAGAAGGTACTCCACTCGGCCCCCAGCCATCTGGAACCAGCAGAACCCAGTAGAAGGTACTCCACTCGGCCCCCAGCCATCTGGAACCAGCAGAACCCAGTAGAAGGTACTCCACTCGGCCCCCAGCCGTCTGGAACCAGCAGAACCCAGTAGAAGGTACTCCACCCAGCCCCCAGCCGTCTGGAACCAGCAGAAGGTACTCCACTCAGCCCCCAGCCGTCTGGAACCAGCAGAACCCAGTAGAAGGTATTCCACTCGGCCCCCAGCCGTCTGGAACCAGCAGAACCCAGTAGAAGGTACTCCACTCGCACCCCAGCCATCTGGAACCAGCAGAACCCAGTAGAAGGTACTCCACCCAGCCCCCAGCCATCTGGAACCAGCAGAAGGTACTCCACTCAGCCCCCAGCCATCTGGAACCAGCAGAACCCAGTAGAAGGTACTCCACTCGGCCCCCAGCCGTCTGGAACCAGCAGAACCCAGTAGAAGGTACTCCACCCAGCCCCCAGCCGTCTGGAACCAGCAGAAGGTACTCCACCCAGCCCCCAGCCGTCTGGAACCAGCAGAACCCAGTAGAAGGTACTCCACTCAGCCCCCAGCCGTCTGGAACCAGCAGAACCCAGTAGAAGGTACTCCACCCAGCCCCCAGCCGTCTGGAACCAGCAGAACCCAGTAGAAGGTACTCCACCCAGCCCCCAGCCGTCTGGAACCAGCAGAACCCAGTAGAAGGTACTCCACTCGCACCCCAGCCATCTGGAAACAGCAGAACCCATAGAAGGTACTCCACTCAGCCCCCAGCCGTCTGGAACCAGCAGAACCCAGTAGAAGGTACTCCACTCGGCCCCCAGCCGTCTGGAACCAGCAGAACCCAGTAGAAGGTACTCCACTCAGCCCCCAGCCATCTGGAACCAGCAGAACCCATAGAAGGTACTTACGTGGGGGTAGTACTCCATGACCAGAAGGTACTCCACTCGGCCCCCAGCCGTCTGGAACCAGCAGAACCTAGTAGAAGGTACTCCACCCAGCCCCCAGCCGTCTGGAACCAGCAGAACCCAGTAGAAGGTACTTACGTGGGGGTAGTACTCCATGACCAGAAGGTACTCCACTCGGCCCTCTGCCCCCAGCCGTTCGTCGGCAGCGATGAAGTGTGCAATGTTGTCGTGCTCCAGCAGGGGGAGACAATAAATGGAACACTCGTTCAGGAAGTTCTGCCGATTGGCTGAGCTGAACACCTTCACAGCCACCTGTCGCTCGTCCAACGAACCACAGAACACCGAGCCGTACCGGCCTCGACCTATCAGCTGACAGAGAGAAAGAGGGAGAAGAAAGGTTGAGAAAAGACGACTGGATCTCAATTCCATTTTGGTCCGATTCTCTGAAACCGATTCTCTCTATGCTGTAGCAGCTGGGGTAGTTGTAGATGTGTAGTAGGTAGAATAGCCGTAGCAGCTGGGGTAGTTGTAGATGTGTAGTAGGTAGAATAGCTGTAGTAGTTGTAGATGTGTAGTAGGTAGAATAGCTGTAGCAGCTGGGGTAGTTGTAGATGTGTAGTAGGTAGAATAGCTGTAGTAGTTGTAGATGTGTAGTAGGTAGAATAGCCGTAGCAGCTGTAGTAGTTGTAGATGTGTAGTAGGTAGAATAGCTGTAGTAGCTGTAGATGTGTAGTAGGTAGAATAGCTGTAGCAGCTGTAGTAGTTGTAGATGTGTAGTAGGTAGAATAGCAGTAGCAGCTGTAGTAGTTGTAGATGTGTAGTAGGTAGAATAGCTGTAGTAGCTGTAGATGTGTAGTAGGTAGAATAGCTGTAGTAGTTGTAGATGTGTAGTAGGTAGAATAGCTGTAGCAGCTGGGGTAGTTGTAGATGTGTAGTAGGTAGAATAGCTGTAGTAGTTGTAGATGTGTAGTAGGTAGAATAGCTGTAGCAGCTGTAGTAGTTGTAGATGTGTAGTAGGTAGAATAGCTGTAGATGTGTAGTAGGTAGAATAGCTGGGGTAGTTGTAGATGTGTCGTATGTAGAATAGCCGTAGCAGCTGGGGTAGTTGTAGATGTGTAGTAGGTAGAATAGCCGTAGCAGCTGGGGTAGTTGTAGATGTGTAGTAGGTAGAATAGCTGTAGCAGCTGGGGTAGTTGTAATAACTGTAGTAGGTAGAATAGCTGTAGCAGCTGGGGTAATTGTAGATGTGTAGTAGGTAGAAAAGCTGTAGCAGCTGGGGTAGTTGTAGATGTGTAGTAGGTAGAATAACTGTAACAGCTGGGGTAGTTGTAACAGCTGTAATAACTAATAAATGTGGCAGCTGTAATAACTGTAATAGCTGTAATAACTGTAGTAGCTGTAATAACTGTAGTAGCTGTTTTAACTGTAATAGTTGTACAAACTGTAGCAGCTGTAATAACTGTAATAGCTGTAATAACTGTAGCAGCTGTAATAACTGTAATAACTGTAGCAGTTGTAATAACTGTGGTCGCTGTAATAACTGTAATAGATGTAATAACTGTAGTAGCTGTGATAACTGTGGTCGCTGTAATAACTGTAATAACTGTAGTAGCTGTAATAACTGTAGCAGCTATAATAACTATTGTAGCTGTAATAACTGTAATAACTGTAGTAGCTGTAACAGCTGTAATACCTGTAATAAATGTAATAACTGTAGCAGCTGTAATAACTGTAATAACTGTAATAACTGTAGTAGTTGTAACAGCTGTAAAAACTAATAAATGTGGCAGCTGTAATAACTGTAATAGCTGTAATAACTGTAGTAGCTGTAATAACTGTAGTAGCTGTTTTAACTGTAATAGTTGTACAAACTGTAGCAGCTGTAATAACTGTACTAACTGTAGTAGCTGTAATAACTGTAGTAGCTGTAATAACTGTAGCAGCTGTAATAACTGTAGTAGCTGTAATAACTGTAGTAGCTGTAATAATTGTAGTAGCTGCAATAACTGTAATAACTGTAACAGCTGTAATAACTGTAGCAGCTGTAATAACTGTAGCAGCTGTAATAACTGTAGCAGCTGTAATAACTGTAGCAGCTGTAATAACTGTAGTAGCTGTAATAACTGTAGCAGCTGTAATAACTGTAGCAGCTGTAATAACTGTAGCAACTGTAATAACTGTAGTAGCTCTAATAACTGTAGCAGCTGTAATAACTGTAGCAGCTGTAATAACTGTAGCAGCTGTAATAACTGTAGTAGCTGTAATAATTGTAGTAGCTGTAATAACTGTAGCAGCTGTAGCAGCTGTAATAACTGTAGTAGCTGTAATAACTGTAGCAGCTGTAATAACTGTAGTGGCTGTAATAACTGTAGCAGCTGTAATAACTGTAGTAGCTGTAATAATTGTAGTAACTGTAATAACTGTAGCAGCTGTAGCAGCTGTAATAACTGTAGTAGCTGTAATAACTGTAGCAGCTGTAATAACTGTAGCAGCTGTAATAACTGTAGTGGCTGTAATAACTGTAGCAGCTGTAATAATTGTAGTAGCTGTAATAACTTTAGCAGCTGTAATAACTGTAATAACTGTAGTAGCTGTAATAACTGTAGCAGCTGTAATAACTGTAGTGGCTGTAATAACTGTAGCAGCTGTAATAACTGTAGCAGATGTAATAACTGTAATAACTGTAGTAGCTGTAATAACTGTAGTAGTTGTAATAACTGAAATAACTGTAATAGCTGTAAAACTGTAGTAGCTGTAATAACGGTAGTAGCTGTAATAACTGTAGCAGATGAAATAACTGTAATAACTGTAGTAGCTGTAATAACTGTAATAACTGTAATAGCTGTAAAAATGTAGTAGCTGTAATAACTGTAGTAGCTGTAATAACTGTAATAACTGTAATAGCTGTAATAACTGCAACAACTGTAATAACTGTAGTAGCTGTAATAACTGTAGTAGCTGTAATAACTGTAGCAGCTGTAATAACTGTAGTAGCTGTAATAACTGTAGCAGCTGTAATAACTGTAGTAGCTGTAATAACTGTAGTAGCTCTAATAACTGTAGCAGCTGTAATAACTGTAGCAGCTGTAATAACTGTAGCAGCTGTAATAACTGTAGCAGCTGTAATAACTGTAGTAGCTGTAATAATTGTAGTAGCTGTAATAACTGTAGCAGCTGTAGCAGCTGTAATAACTGTAGTAGCTGTAATAACTGTAGCAGCTGTAATAACTGTAGTGGCTGTAATAACTGTAGCAGCTGTAATAACTGTAGTAGCTGTAATAATTGTAGTAACTGTAATAACTGTAGCAGCTGTAATAACTGTAGTAGCTGTAATAACTGTAGCAGCTGTAATAACTGTAGCAGCTGTAATAACTGTAGTGGCTGTAATAACTGTAGCAGCTGTAATAATTGTAGTAGCTGTAATAACTTTAGCAGCTGTAATAACTGTAATAACTGTAGTAGCTGTAATAACTGTAGCAGCTGTAATAACTGTAGTGGCTGTAATAACTGTAGCAGCTGTAATAACTGTAGCAGATGTAATAACTGTAATAACTGTAGTAGCTGTAATAACTGTAGTAGTTGTAATAACTGAAATAACTGTAATAGCTGTAAAACTGTAGTAGCTGTAATAACGGTAGTAGCTGTAATAACTGTAGCAGATGTAATAACTGTAATAACTGTAGTAGCTGTAATAACTGTAATAACTGTAATAGCTGTAAAAATGTAGTAGCTGTAATAACTGTAGTAGCTGTAATAACTGTAATAACTGTAATAGCTGTAATAACTGCAACAACTGTAATAACTGTAGTAGCTGTAATAACTGTAGTAGCTGTAATAACTGTAGCAGCTGTAATAACTGTAGTAGCTGTAATAACTGTAGCAGCTGTAATAACTGTAGTAGCTGTAATAACTGTAGCAGCTGTAATAACTGTAGCAGCTGTAATAACTGTAGCAGCTGTAATAACTGTCGAAGCTGTAATAACTGTAATAACTGTAATAACTGTAGCAGCTGTAATAACTGTAGCAGCTGTAATAACTGTAGTAGCTGTAATAACTGTAGTAGCTGTAATAACTGTAGTAGTTGTAATAGCTGTAATAACTGTAATAACTGTAGTAGCTGTAATAACTGTAGTAGCTGTAATAACTGTAGTAGTTGTAATAACTGTAATAGCTGTAATAACTGTAATAACTGTAGCAGCTGTAATAACTGTAGCAGCTGTAATAACTTTAGTAGATGTAATAGCTGTAATAACTGTAATACCTGTAGTAGCTGTAATAACTGTAATAACTGTAATAACTGTAGTAGCTGTAATAACTGTAATAACTGTAATAACTGTAGTAGTTGTAGCCGTCTGACCTCCAGTTGTTTGAGGTTATCCAGGTCCAGAGAGCTCTCAGAACCAGCTCCCTCCATCATGTTGAGGTTATGAAGGCCCTGTTTACCACCTCCTGAGAACACACACACAGTCAGAGACACAGTCTACAGACAGACAGAGACTTAGGGCACGGGGATAAACAGAGGCTTAGTGCACGGGGATAAACAGAGGCTTAGGGCACGGGGATAAACAGAGGCTTAGTGCACGGGGATAAACAGAGGCTTAGGGCACGGGGATAAACAGAGGCTTAGTGCACGGGGATAAACAGAGGCTTAGGGCACGGGGATAAACAGAGGCTTAGTGCACGGGGATAAACAGAGGCTTAGGGCACGGTGATAAACAGAGGCTTAGGGCACGGGGATAAACAGAGGCTTAGGGCACGAGGATAAACAGAGGCTTAGGGCACGGGGATAAACAGAGGCTTAGGGCACGGGGATAAACAGAGGCTTAGGGCACGGGGATAAACAGAGGCTTAGGGCACGGGGATAAACATAATTATTAATTATTAATAAATAAATAATTATTGTCTAGTCATCGCCATGGTTACTCACTGTGCATCATGCGGTAACCGAAGAAGGCAGCGAAGATGATGACAGCCAGGACAGAGACAACAGCCAAGGAGATGACTACGGTCTCTTCACACTGCAACTGGTGGTCTACAGCGGGACATAAACAACCTGTTAGTCTCTGTCTCTAACCTAGTAGTATTCTGGTGGTCTACAGCAGGACATAAACAACCTGTTAGTCTCTGTCTCTAACCTAGTAGTATTCTGGTGGTCTACAGCAGGACATAAACAACCTGTTAGTCTCTAACCTAGTAGTATTCTGGTGGTCTACAGCAGGACATAAACAACCTGTTAGTCTCTAACCTAGTAGTATTCTGGTGGTCTACAGCGGGACATAAACAACCTGTTAGTCTCTAACCTAGTAGTATTCTGGTGGTCTACAGCAGGACATAAACAACCTGTTAGTCTCTGTCTCTAACCTAGTAGTATTCTGGTGGTCTACAGCAGGACATAAACAACTTGTTAGTCTCTAACCTAGTAGTATTCTGGTGGTCTACAGCGGGACATAAACAACCTGTTAGTCTCTAACCTAGTAGTATTCTGGTGGTCTACAGCAGGACATAAACAACCTGTTAGTCTCTGTCTCTAACCTAGTAGTATTCTGGTGGTCTACAGCAGGACATAAACAACCTGTTAGTCTCTGTCTCTAACCTAGTAGTATTCTGGTGGTCTACAGCAGGACATAAACAACCTGTTAGTCTCTGTCTCTAACCTAGTAGTATTCTGGTGGTCTACAGCAGGACATAAACAACCTGTTAGTCTCTAACCTAGTAGTATTCTGGTGGTCTACAGCAGGACATAAACAACCTGTTAGTCTCTGTCTCTAACCTAGTAGTATTCTGGTGGTCTACAGCAGGACATAAACAACCTGTTAGTCTCTGTCTCTAACCTAGTAGTATTCTGGTGGTCTACAGCAGGATATAAACAACCTGTTAGTCTCTGTCTCTAACCTAGTAGTATTCTGGTGGTCTACAGCAGGACATAAACAACCTGTTAGTCTCTGTCGCTAACCTAGTAGTATTCTGGTGGTCTACAGCAGGACATAAACAACCTGTTAGTCTCTAACCTAGTAGTATTCTGGTGGTCTACAGCAGGACATAAACAACCTGTTAGTCTCTGTCTCTAACCTAGTAGTATTCTGGTGGTCTACAGCAGGACATAAACAACCTGTTAGTCTCTGTCTCTAACCTAGTAGTATTCTGGTGGTCTACAGCAGGACATAAACAACCTGTTAGTCTCTGTCTCTCTGTCTCTAACCTAGTAGTATTCTGGTGGTCTACAGCAGGACATAAACAACCTGTTAGTCTCTAACCTAGTAGTATTCTGGTGGTCTACAGCGGGACATAAACAACCTGTTAGTCTCTGTCTCTAACCTAGTAGTATTCTGGTGGTCTACAGCAGGACATAAACAACCTGTTAGTCTCTAACCTAGTAGTATTCTGGTGGTCTACAGCAGGACATAAACAACCTGTTAGTCTCTGTCTCTAACCTAGTAGTATTCTGGTGGTCTACAGCAGGACATAAACAACCTGTTAGTCTCTGTCTCTAACCTAGTAGTATTCTGGTGGTCTACAGCAGGACATAAACAACCTGTTAGTCTCTGTCTCTAACCTAGTAGTATTCTGGTGGTCTACAGCAGGACATAAACAACCTGTTAGTCTCTGTCTCTAACCTAGTAGTATTCTGGTGGTCTACAGCAGGACATAAACAACCTGTTAGTCTCTAACCTAGTAGTATTCTGGTGGTCTACAGCAGGACATAAACAACCTGTTAGTCTCTGTCTCTAACCTAGTAGTATTCTGGTGGTCTACAGCAGGACATAAACAACCTGTTAGTCTCTGTCTCTAACCTAGTAGTATTCTGATGGTCTACAGCAGGACATAAACAACCTGTTAGTCTCTGTCTCTAACCTAGTAGTATTCTGGTGGTCTACAGCAGGACATAAACAACCTGTTAGTCTCTAACCTAGTAGTATTCTGGTGGTCTACAGCGGGACATAAACAACCTGTTAGTCTCTAACCTAGTAGTATTCTGGTGGTCTACAGCAGGACATAAACAACCTGTTAGTCTCTAACCTAGTAGTATTCTGGTGGTCTACAGCGGGACATAAACAACCTGTTAGTCTCTAACCTAGTAGTATTCTGGTGGTCTACAGCAGGACATAAACAACCTGTTAGTCTCTGTCTCTAACCTAGTAGTATTCTGGTGGTCTACAGCGGGACATAAACAACCTGTTAGTCTCTGTCTCTAACCTAGTAGTATTCTGGTGGTCTACAGCGGGACATAAACAACCTGTTAGTCTCTGTCTCTAACCTAGTAGTATTCTGGTGGTCTACAGCAGGACATAAACAACCTGTTAGTCTCTGTCTCTAACCTAGTAGTATTCTGGTGGTCTACAGCAGGACATAAACAACCTGTTAGTCTCTGTCTCTAACCTAGTAGTATTCTGTATTATATAATATAATGTAATAATGTAATATAATGTAATATAATATAATATAATATGTCTGTCTGGGTAATGAAGGAGAGTCTGGAAATAATGATTTATATAGAGACTCACAAAGTGACTGGGCTGTAGTGGGACTGGGCTGTAGTGGGACTGGGCTGTAGTGGGACTGGGCAGGGGGGAATGGTTAGGGTCAGAGGTTAACTTACATAGCGGCTGGGCTGTAGTGGGACTGGGCAGGGGGGGAACGGTTAGGGTCAGAGGTTAACTTACATAGCGGCTGGGCTGTAGTGGGACTGGGCAGGGGGGAACGGTTAGGGTCAGAGGTTAACTTACATAGCGGCTGGGCTGTAGTGGGACTGGGCAGGGGGGAACGGTTAGGGTCAGAGGTTAACTTACATAGCGGCTGGGCTGTAGTGGGACTGGGCTGTAGTGGGACTGGGCTGTAGTGGGACTGGGCAGGGGGGAACGGTTAGGGTCAGAGGTTAACTTACATAGCGGCTGGGCTGTAGTGGGACTGGGCAGGGGGGAACGGTTAGGGTCAGAGGTTTACTTACATAGCGGCTGGGCTGTAGTGGGACTGGGCAGGGGGGGAACGGTTAGGGTCAGAGGTTAACTTACATAGCGGCTGGGCTGTAGTGGGACTGGGCAGGGGGGAACGGTTAGGGTCAGAGGTTAACTTACATAGCGGCTGGGCTGTAGTGGGACTGGGCAGGGGGGGAACGGTTAGGGTCAGAGGTTAACTTACATAGCGGCTGGGCTGTAGTGGGACTGGGCAGGGGGAAGTCCTCTGTGAAGTTGACGTTACACATGTCAGTACTGCAGCAGCAGAAGTGATACGTCCCATTCTGGATCTGAGGAGGCAGGTTGGTTACCACGCAACGGTCGTCACGACACTCCTGCTGGTCGCCAAGGTGAGTCCAACAACCTGGAGGTGACAGGAAGGAGGGAAGATGAAGTGCTGGGGAGAAAGAGAGGCAGTATTTCTGGGCTTCAGCGGACCTTGCTGATCCAGCAGGTAGATGTCCACTACCAGTCAAAAATCTGGACACACCTACTTATTCAAGGGGTTTTCTTTATTTTTACTATTTTCTACATTGTAGACTAGTACTCAAGACATCAGAACTATGAAATAACACATAGAATCATGTAGTAACCACAAAAAGTGTTAAACAAATCAAAATATATGTTATATTTGAGATTCTTTCAAGTAGCCACCCTTTGCCTTGATGACAGCTTTGCACACTCTTGGCATTCTCTCAACCAGCTTCATGAGGTAGTCATCTGGAATGCATTTACCACTTTTTATGGTTACCACATGATTCCATATGTGTTAGTTCGTAGTTTTGATGTCTTCACTATTATTCTACAATGTAGAAAATATAGAAAATAGTAAAAATAAAGAAAACTCTTTGAATGAGTAGGTGTTCTGAAACTTTTGACTGGTAGTGTATGATAATCAGAGTAGCAGCAGCTACATAGGGGACTATATACAGGGTCAGTAGATACAGTATGTATAGGGGTCAGGGGACTATATACAGGGTCAGTAGATACAGTATGTATAGGGGTCAGGGGACTATATACAGGGTCAGTAGATACAGTATGTATAGGGACCAGGGGACTATATACAGGGTCAGTAGATACAGTATGTATAGGGGTCAGGGGACTATATACAGGGTCAGTAGATACAGTATGTATAGGGGTCAGGGGACTATATACAGGGTCAGTAGACACAGTATGTATAGGGGCCAGGGGACTAGACAGTAGATACAGTATGTATAGGGGTAAGGGGACTATATACAGGGTCAGTAGATGCAGATTTATAGGGACCAGGGGACTATATACAGGGTCAGTAGATACAGTATGTATAGGGGTAAGGGGACTATATACAGGGTCAGTAGATGCAGATTTATAGGGACCAGGGGACTATATACAGGGTCAGTAGATACAGTATGTATAGGGACCAGGGGACTATATACAGGGTCAGTAGATACAGTATGTATAGGGACCAGGGGACTATATACAGGGTCAGTAGATACAGTATGTATAGGGACCAGGGGACTAGACAGTAGATACAGTATGTATAGGGGCCAGGGGACTAGACAGTAGATACAGTATGTATAGGGACCAGGGGACTATATACAGGGTCAGTAGATACAGTATGTATAGGGGCCAGGGGACTATATACAGGGTCAGTAGATACAGTACGTATAGGGACCAGGGGACTATATACAGGGTCAGTAGATACAGTATGTATAAGGGTCAGGGGACTATATACAGGGTCAGTAGATACAGTATGTATAGGGGTCAGGGGACTATATACAGGGTCAGTAGATACAGTATGTATAGGGGTCAGGGGACTATATACAGGGTCAGTAGATGCAGATCTATAGGGACCAGGGGACTATATACAGGGTCAGTAGATACAGTATGTATAGGGACCAGGGGACTATATACAGGGTCAGTAGATACAGTATGTATAGGGACCAGGGGACTATATACAGGGTCAGTAGATACAGTATGTATAGGGACCAGGGGACTATATACAGGGTCAGTAGATACAGTATGTATAGGGGTCAGGGGACTATATACAGGGTCAGTAGATACAGTATGTATATGGGTCAGGATACTATATACAGGGTCAGTAGATACAGTATGTATAGGGACCAGGGGACTATATACAGGGTCAGTAGATACAGTATGTATAGGGACCAGGGGACTATATACAGGCTCAGTAAATACAGTATGTATAGGGGCCAGGGGACTAGACAGTAGATACAGTATGTATAGGGACCAGGGGACTATATACAGGGTCAGTAGATACAGTATGTATAGGGGCCAGGGGACTATATACAGGGTCAGTAGATACAGTATGTATATGGGTCAGGGGACTATATACAGGGTCAGTAGATACAGTATGTATAGGGGTCAGGGGACTATATACAGGGCCAGTAGATACAGTATGTATAGGGGTCAGGGGACTATATACAGGGTCAGTAGATACAGTATGTATAGGGACCAGGGGACTATATACAGGGTCAGTAGATACAGTATGTATAGGGACCAGGGGACTAGACAGTAGATACAGTATGTATAGGGACCAGGGGACTAGACAGTAGATACAGTATGTATAGGGGTCAGGGGACTATATACAGGGTCAGTAGATACAGTATGTATAGGGGTCAGGGGACTATATACATGGTCAGTAGATACAGTATGTATAGGGGTCAGGGGACTATATACAGGGTCAGTAGATACAGTATGTATAGGGACCAGGGGACTATATACAGGAACCAGGGGACTATATACAGGGTCAGTAGATACAGTATGTATAGGGACCAGGGGACTAGACATTTTAGGGTTAGGAGCTAGGGTTAGTTTTAGAATTAGGAGTTAGGAGCTAGGGTTAGGAGCTAGGGTTAGTTTTAGAATTAGGAGTTAGGAGCTAGGGTTAGGAGCTAGGGTTAGGAGCTAGGGTTAGGAGCTAGGGTTAGGAGCTAGGGTTAGTTTTAGAATTAGGAGTTAGGAGCTAGGGTTAGGGTCCCCCCACAAGGTTGGCTGTACCAGACCGTGTGTGGTGGTGCCGTCACCTTGTTTGACCAGCCTGACGTCTCCAGGAGGACTCTTCTCCCAGAGGCCGAAGCAGTGAGATCCTTTAGAGCAGTGGATAGTGGTGTTCTCAGGAGAAACCCGTCCTTCTCCCATCGCCACGCGCTCCATCTCCCACTGCTGCTCAGTGAAGGCACATTCCCTCTCCTTCTGCTGGTCAGCTGAGAGGAGGAAGACCAGTGGTCATTCTACATTCAGCAAACAGGGATGGATCTCAAGAAACACCAGACAGTGTGCAATCAGACCGCTACAGCCTCCCCACTACAGCCTCCCCCCTACAGCCCTCCCCGCTACAGCCTCCCCGCTACAGCCTCCCCGCTACAGCCTCCCCGCTACAGCCTCCCCGCTACAGCCTCCCCACTACAGCCGCCCCCCCCCTACAGCCTCTCCACTACAGCCCCCCCTACAGCCTCCCCCGCTACAGCCTCCCCACTACAGCCTCTCCACTACAGCCTCCCCCTCTACAGCCTCTCCACTACAGCCTCCCCCCTACAGCCTCCCCCCTGACCTCACCCCTACAGCCTCCACTCTACAGCCTCCACTCTACAGCCTCCCCACTACAGCCTCCCCACTACAGCCTCCCCCCCTACAGCCTCCCCCCTACAGCCTCCCCACTACAGCCTCCCACTACAGCCTCCCAGTACAGCCTCCCCACTACAGCCTCCCCACTACAGCCTCCCCACTACAGCCTCCCCCTACAGCCTCCCCACTACAGCCTCCCACTACAACCTCCCCCTACAGCCTCCCCACTACAGCCTCCCCCTACAGCCTCCCCACTACAGCCTCCCCCACTACAGCCTCCCCCCCCTACAGCTTCCCCCCTACAGCCTCCCCCCTACAGCCTCCCCCCCTACAGCCTCCCCCCCTACAGCCTCCCCACTACAGCCTCCCCCCTACAGCCTCCCCACTACAGCCTCCCCCCTACAGCCTCCCCACTACAGCCTCCCCTGACCTCCCCACTACAGCCTCCCCCCTACAGCCTCCCCCCCTACAGCCTCCCCACTACAGCCTCCCCCCTACAGCCTCCCCCCTACAGCCTCCCCCCTACAGCCTCCCCACTACAGCCTCCCCCCTACAGCCTCCCCCCTACAGCCTCCCCCCTACAGCATCCCCTACCACCAACCCACCAGGTGTTGAACCTGAAAACTGAGCAGAGTTCTCATCTCCATGTAGAGAGCTGAGATAGAGGAACACAAGCAATTAACTAATTACTACATTAACCCTGGTCTACTGTCTGTCTGTCTGTCTGTCTGT
The DNA here is from genome assembly GCF_901001165.1 of Salmo trutta. NCBI lineage: Eukaryota > Metazoa > Chordata > Actinopteri > Salmoniformes > Salmonidae > Salmo > Salmo trutta. Next base: position 55,768 of record NW_021822872.1, on the reverse strand, counting down.
CTGTCTGTCTGTCTGTCTGTCTGTCAAGCAATTAACAGACGGCCAGACTCTCCCCCCCTACAGCCTCCCCCCCTACAGCCCCCCCTCTACAGCCTCCCCCTACAGCCTCCCCACTACAGCCTCCCACTACAACCTCCCCCTACAGCCTCCCCACTACAGGCTCCCCCCTACAGCCTCCCCCCTACAGCCTCCCCACTACAGCCTCCCCCTGACCTCCCCACTACAGCCTCCCCACTACAGCCTCCCCCCTACAGCCTCCCCCCTACAGCCTCCCCCCCTACAGCCTCCCCACTACAGCCTCCCCCTGACCTCCCCACTACAGCCTCCCCACTACAGCATCCCGCCTACAGCCTCCCCCCCTACAGCCTCCCCCCCTACAGCTTCCCCACTACAGCCTCCCCCCTACAGCCTCCCCCCTACAGCCTCCCCCCCTACAGCCTCCCCCCATACAGACTCCCCCCCTACAGCCGCCCCTCTACAGCCTCCCCCTACAGCCTCCCCACTACAACCTCCCCCTACAGCCTCCCCACTACAGCCTCCCCCCTACAGCCTCCCCACTACAGCCTCCCCCCTACAGCCTCCCCACTACAGCCTCCCCCTGACCTCCCCACTACAGCCTCCCCACTACAGCCTCCCCCCTACAGCCTCCCCTACCACCAACCCACCAGGTGTTGAACCTGAAAACTGAGCACAGAGTCCTCATCTCCATGTAGAGAGCTGAGATAGAGGAACACAAGCAATTAACTAATTACTACATTAACCCTGGTCTACTGTCTGTCTGTCTGTCTGTCTGTCTGTCTGTCTGTCTGTCTGTCTGTCTGTCTGTCTGTCTGTCTGTCTGTCTGTCTGTCTGTCTGTCTGTCAAGCAATTAACTAACGGCCAGACTCTGTGTGTGTGTGTGTGTGTCTGTGTGTGTGTGTGTCTGTGTGTCTGTGTGTGTGTGTGTGTGTCTGTGGTCTACTGTATTCCAGACCCACTACTACATTAACCCTGGTCTACTGTATTCCAGACCCACCACTACATTAACCCTGGTCTACTCTATTCAAGACCCACTACTACATTAACCCTGGTCTACTGGTCTACTGGTATACTGGTCTACTGTATTCCAGACCCACTACTACATTAACACTGGTCTACTGTAATCCAGACCCACTACTACATTAACACTGGTCTACTGTATTTCAGACGCACTACTACATTAACCCTGGTCTACTGTATTCCAGACCCACTACTATATTAACCCTGGTCTACTGTAATCCAGACCCACTACTACATTAACCCTGGTCTACTGTATTCCAGACCCACTACTACATTAACCCTGGTCTACTGGTATACTGGTCTACTGTATTCCAGACCCACTACTACATTAACCCTGGTCTACTGTATTCCAGACCCACTACTACATTAACCCTGGTCTACTGTAATCCAGACCCACTACTACATTAACCCTGGTCTACTGTATTCCAGACCCACTACTACATTAACCCTGGTCTACTGTATTCCAGACGCACTACTACATTAACCCTAGTCTACTGTAATCCAGACCCACTACTACATTAACCCTGGTCTACTGTATTCCAGATCCACTACTACATTAACCCTGGTCTACTGTATTCCAGACCCACTACTACATTAACCCTGGTCTACTGTAATCCAGACCCACTACTACATTAACCCTGGTCTACTGTATTCCAGACCCACTACTACATTAACCCTGGTCTACTGTATTCCAGACGCACTACTACATTAACCCTAGTCTACTGTAATCCAGACCCACTACTACATTAACCCTGGTCTACTGTATTCCAGATCCACTACTACATTAACCCTGGTCTACTGTATTCCAGATCCACTACTACATTAACCCTGGTCTACTGTAATCCAGACCCACTACTACATCAACCCTGGTCTACTGTATTCCAGACCCACTACTACATTAACCCTGGTCTACTGTATTCCAGACCCACTACTACATTAACCCTGGTCTACTGTATTCCAGACCCACCACTACATTAACCCTGGTCTACTGTATTCCAGACCCACTACTACATTAACCCTGGTCTACTGTATTCCAGACCCACTACTACATCAACCCTGGTCTACTGGTCTACTGTAATCCAGACCCACTACTACATCAACCCTGGTCTACTGGTCTACTGTATTCCAGACCCACTACTACATTAACCCTGGTCTACTGGATTCCAGACCCACTACTACATTAACCCTGGTCTACTGGTCTACTGGTCTACTGTAATCCAGACCCACTACTACATTAACCCTGGTCTACTGTATTCCAGACCCACTACTACATTAACCCTGGTCTACTGGTCTACTGTATTCCAGACCCACTACTACATTAACCCTGGTCTACTGGATTCCAGACCCACTACTACATTAACCCTGGTCTACTGGTCTACTGTAATCCAGACCCACTACTACATTAACCCTGGTCTACTGTATTCCAGACCCACTACTACATCAACCCTAGTCTACTGTATTCCAGACCCACCACTACATTAACCCTGGTCTACTGTATTCCAGACCCACTACTACATTAACCCTGGTCTACTGTATTCCAGACCCACTACTACATTAACCCTGGTCTACTGTATTCCAGACCCACTACTACATTAACCCTGGTCTACTGTATTCCAGACCCACTACTACATTAACCCTGGTCTACTGTAATCCAGACCCACTACTACATTAACCCTGGTCTACTGTATTCCAGACCCACTACTACATTAACCCTGGTCTACTGGTCTACTGTAATCCAGACCCACTACTACATTAACCCTGGTCTACTGTATTCCAGACCCACTACTACATTAACCCTGGTCTACTGTAATCCAGACCCACTACTACATTAACCCTGGTCTACTGTATTCCAGACCCACCACTACATTAACCCTGGTCTACTGTATTCCAGACCCACTACTACATTAACCCTGGTCTACTGTATTCCAGACCCACTACTACATTAACCCTGGTCTACTGGTCTACTGTAATCCAGACCCACTACTACATTAACCCTGGTCTACTGTATTCCAGACCCACCACTACATTAACCCTGGTCTATTGTATTCCAGACCCACTACATTAACCCTGGTCTACTGTAATCCAGACCCACTACTACATTAACCCTGGTCTACTGTATTTCAGACCCACTACCACATTAACCCTGGTTTACTGTATTCCAGACCCACTACTACATTAAGGTCTACTGGTCTACTGTATTCCAGACCCACTACTAAATTAACCCTGGTCTACTGTATTCCAGACCCACAACTACATTAACCCTGGTCTACTGTATTCCAGACCCACTGCTACATTAACCCTGGTCTACTGGTCTACTGTATTCCAGACCCACTACTACATTAACCCTGGTCTACTGTATTCCAGACCCACTACTACATTAACCCTGGTCTACTGGTCTACTGTATTCCAGACCCACTACTACATTAACCCTGGTCTACTGGATTCCAGACCCACTACTACATTAACCCTGGTCTACTGGTCTACTGTAATCCAGACCCACTACTACATTAACCCTGGTCTACTGTATTCCAGACCCACTACTACATCAACCCTGGTCTACTGTATTCCAGACCCACCACTACATTAACCCTGGTCTACTGTATTCCAGACCCACTACTACATTAACCCTGGTCTACTGGTCTACTGTATTCCAGACCCACTACTACATTAACCCTGGTCTACTGTATTCCAGACCCACTACTACATTAACCCTGGTCTACTGTATTCCAGACCCACTACTACATTAACCCTGGTCTACTGTATTCCAGACCCACCACTACATTAACCCTGGTCTACTGTATTCCAGACCCACTACTACATTAACCCTGGTCTACTGTATTCCAGACCCACCACTACATTAACCCTGGTCTACTGTATTCCAGACCCACTACTACATTAACCCTGGTCTACTGTATTCCAAACCCACTACTACATTAACCCTGGTCTACTGGTCTACTATAATCCAGACCCACTACTACATTAACCCTGGTCTACTGTATTCCAGACCCACCACTACATTAACCCTGGTCTACTGTATTCCAGACCCACTACATTAACCCTGGTCTACTGTAATCCAGACCCACTACCACATTAACCCTGGTTTACTGTATTCCAGACCCACTACTACATTAAGGTCTACTGGTCTACTGTATTCCAGACCCACTACTACATTAACCCTGGTCTACTGTATTCCAGACCCACAACTACATTAACCCTGGTCTACTGTATTCCAGACCCACCACTACATTAACCCTGGTCTACTGTATTCCAGACCCACTGCTACATTAACCCTGGTCTACTGGTCTACTGTATTCCAGACCCACTACTACATTAACCCTGGTCTACTGTATTCCAGACCCACTACTACATTAACCCTGGTCTACTGTATTCCAGACCCACTACTACATTAACCCTGGTCTACTGTATTCCAGACCCACTACTACATTAACCCTGGTCTACTGTATTCCAGACCCACTACTACATCAACCCTGGTCTACTGTATTCCAGACCCACCACTACATTAACCCTGGTCTACTGTATTCCAGACCCACTACTACATTAACCCTGGTCTACTGGTCTACTGTATTCCAGACCCCTACTACATTAACCCTGGTCTACTGTATTCCAGACCCACTACTACATTAACCCTGGTCTACTGTATTCCAGACCCACTACTACATTAACCCTGGTCTACTGTATTCCAGACCCACTACTACATTAACCCTGGTCTACTGTATTCCAGACCCACCACTACATTAACCCTGGTCTACTGTATTCCAGACCCACTACTACATTAACCCTGGTCTACTGTATTCCAGACCCACCACTACATTAACCCTGGTCTACTGTATTCCAGACCCACTACTACATTAACCCTGGTCTACTGTATTCCAAACCCACTACTACATTAACCCTGGTCTACTGGTCTACTATAATCCAGACCCACTACTACATTAACCCTGGTCTACTGTATTCCAGACCCACCACTACATTAACCCTGGTCTACTGTATTCCAGACCCACTACATTAACCCTGGTCTACTGTAATCCAGACCCACTACCACATTAACCCTGGTTTACTGTATTCCAGACCCACTACTACATTAAGGTCTACTGGTCTACTGTATTCCAGACCCACTACTACATTAACCCTGGTCTACTGTATTCCAGACCCACAACTACATTAACCCTGGTCTACTGTATTCCAGACCCACCACTACATTAACCCTGGTCTACTGTATTCCAGACCCACTGCTACATTAACCCTGGTCTACTGGTCTACTGTATTCCAGACCCACTACTACATTAACCCTGGTCTACTGTATTCCAGACCCACTACTACATTAACCCTGGTCTACTGTATTCCAGACCCACTACTACATTAACCCTGGTCTACTGTATTCCAGACCCACTACTACATTAACCCTGGTCTACTGTATTCCAGACCCACTACTACATTAACCCTGGTCTACTGTATTCCAGACCCACCACTACATTAACCCTGGTCTACTGTATTCCAGACCCACTACTACATTAACCCTGGTCTACTGGTCTACTGTATTCCAGACCCCTACTACATTAACCCTGGTCTACTGTATTCCAGACCCACTACTACATTAACCCTGGTCTACTGTATTCCAGACCCACTACTACATTAACCCTGGTCTACTGTAATCCAGACCCACTACTACATTAACCCTGGTCTACTGTATTCCAGACCCACTACTACATTAACCCTGGTCTACTGGTCTACTGTAATCCAGACCCACTACTACATTAACCCTGGTCTACTGTATTCCAGACCCACTACTACATTAACCCTGGTCTACTGTAATCCAGACCCACTACTACATTAACCCTGGTCTACTGTATTCCAGACCCACCACTACATTAACCCTGGTCTACTGTATTCCAGACCCACTACTACATTAACCCTGGTCTACTGTATTCCAGACCCACTACTACATTAACCCTGGTCTACTGGTCTACTGTAATCCAGACCCACTACTACATTAACCCTGGTCTACTGTATTCCAGACCCACCACTACATTAACCCTGGTCTACTGTATTCCAGACCCACCACTACATTAACCCTGGTCTACTGTATTCCAGACCCACTGCTACATTAACCCTGGTCTACTGGTCTACTGTATTCCAGACCCACTACTACATTAACCCTGGTCTACTGTATTCCAGACCCACTACTACATTAACCCTGGTCTACTGTATTCCAGACCCACTACTACATTAACCCTGGTCTACTGTATTCCAGACCCACTACTACATTAACCCTGGTCTACTGGTCTACTGGTATACTGGTCTACTGTATTCCAGACCCACTACTACATTAACCCTGGTCTACTGTATTCCAGACCCACCACTACATTAACCCAGGGTTAGAGACAGGGTCAGGGTTAGAGACAGGGTCAGGGTTAGAAACAGGGTTAGAGACAGGGTTAGGGTTAGAGACAGGGTTAGAGACAGGGTCAGGGTCAGAGACAAAAGAGACAGGGTCAGGGTTAGAGACAGGGTTAGGGTTAGAGACAGGGCCAGGGTTAGAGACAGGGTTAGAGACAGGGTTAGAGACAGGGTCAGGGTCAGAGACAAAAGAGACAGGGTCAGGGTTAGAGACAGGGTTAGGGTTAGAGACAGGGCCAGGGTTAGAGACAGGGTTAGAGACAGGGTTAGAGACAGGGTCAGGGTTAGAGACAGGGTCAGGGTTAGAGACAGGGTTAGAGACAGGGTCAGGGTTAGAGACAGGGTTAGAAACAGGGTTAGAGACAGGGTTAGGGTTAGAGACAGGGTTAGAGACAGGGTCAGGGTTAGAGACAGGGTCAGGTTTAGAGACAGGGTTAGGGTTAGAGACAGGGTTAGAGACAGGGTTAGAGACAGGGTTAGAGACAGGGTTAGGGTTAGAGACAGGGTTAGGGTTAGAGACAGGGTTAGAGACAGGGTCAGGGTTAGAAACAGGGTTAGAGACAGGGTTAGAGACAGGGTTAGGGTTAGAGACAGGGTTAGAGACAGGGTCAGGGTTAGAGACAGGGTTAGAGACAGGGTCAGGGTTAGAAACAGGGTTAGAGACAGGGTTAGAGACAGGGTTAGGGTTAGAGACAGGGTTAGAGACAGGGCCAGGGTTAGAGACAGGGTTAGGGTTAGAGACAGGGTTAGAGACAGGGTCAGGGTCAGAGACAAAAGAGACAGGGTCAGGGTTAGAGACAGGGTTAGGGTTAGAGACAGGGCCAGGGTTAGAGACAGGGTTAGAGACAGGGTTAGAGACAGGGTCAGGGTTAGAGACAGGGTTAGGGTTAGAGACAGGGTTAGAGACAGGGTCAGGGTTAGAAACAGGGTTAGAGACAGGGTTAGAGACAGGGTTAGGGTTAGAGACAGGGTTAGAGACAGGGTCAGGGTTAGAGACAGGGTTAGAGACAGGGTCAGGGTTAGAAACAGGGTTAGAGACAGGGTTAGAGACAGGGTTAGGGTTAGAGACAGGGTTAGAGACAGGGCCAGGGTTAGAGACAGGGTTAGGGTTAGAGACAGGGTTAGAGACAGGGTCAGGGTCAGAGACAAAAGAGACAGGGTCAGGGTTAGAGACAGGGTTAGGGTTAGAGACAGGGCCAGGGTTAGAGACAGGGTTAGAGACAGGGTTAGAGACAGGGTCAGGGTCAGAGACAAAAGAGACAGGGTCAGGGTTAGAGACAGGGTTAGGGTTAGAGACAGGGCCAGGGTTAGAGACAGGGTTAGAGACAGGGTTAGAGACAGGGTCAGGGTTAGAGACAGGGTCAGGGTTAGAGACAGGGTTAGAGACAGGGTCAGGGTTAGAGACAGGGTTAGAAACAGGGTTAGAGACAGGGTTAGGGTTAGAGACAGGGTTAGAGACAGGGTCAGGGTTAGAGACAGGGTCAGGTTTAGAGACAGGGTTAGGGTTAGAGACAGGGTTAGAGACAGGGTTAGAGACAGGGTTAGAGACAGGGTTAGAGACAGGGTTAGGGTTAGAGACAGGGTTAGAGACAGGGTCAGGGTTAGAAACAGGGTTAGAGACAGGGTTAGAGACAGGGTTAGGGTTAGAGACAGGGTTAGAGACAGGGTCAGGGTTAGAGACAGGGTTAGAGACAGGGTTGGAGACAGGGTCAGGGTTAGAGACAGGGTCAGGGTTAGAGACAGGGTTAGAGACAGGGTCAGGGTTAGAGACAGGGTCAGGGTTAGGGACAGGGTCTGGGTCAGGGTTAGAGACAGGGTCAGGGTTAGAGACAGGGTTAGAGACAGGGTCAGATACAGGGTCAGGGTTAGAGACAGGGTCTGGGTTAGAGACAGGGTCAGGGTTAGAGACAGGGCAGAGACAGGGTTAGAGACAGGGTCAGGGTTAGAGACAGGGTTAGGGTTAGAGACAGGGTTAGAGACAGGGTTAGGGTTAGAGACAGGGTCAGAGACAGGGTCAGGGTTAGAGACAGGGTCTGGGTTAGAGACAGGGTTAGAGACAGGGTTAGGGTTAGAGACAGGGTTAGAGACAGGGTTAGGGTTAGAGACAGGGTCAGACACAGGGTCAGAGACAGGGTCAGGGTTAGAGACAGAGTCAGAGACAGGGTCAGGGTTAGAGACAGGGTTAGAGACAGGGTTAGAGACAGGGTCAGAGACAGGGTTAGAGACAGGGTTAGAGACAGGGACAGGGTTAGAGACAGGGTTAGAGACAGGGTTGGAGACAGGGACAGGGTTAGAGACAGGGACAGGGTTAGAGACAGGGTTAGAGACAGGGCCAGGGTTAGAGACAGGGTTAGAGACAGGGCCAGGGTTAGAGACAGGGTTAGAGACAGGGTTAGGGTTAGAGACAGGGTCAGAGACAGGGTTAGAGACAGGGACAGGGTTAGAGACAGGGACAGGGTTAGAGACAGGGTTAGAGACAGGGTTAGAGACAGGGTTAGAGACAGGGTCAGGGTCAGAGACAGGGTCAGGGTTAGAGACAGGGTTAGGGTCAGGGTTAGAGACAGGGTTAGAGACAGGGTTAGAGACAGGGTCAGGGTTAGAGACAGGGTCTGAGTGAGGGGAGTGTCCCTCTATGGGTCAGGATGTTCATTGGACCAGAGCAGCGGTGTGTTTACCCATGGCCCAGTTATTTGCTAATCTCTCCCCCGTCCCCCTCCTCCCCCATCGCTACCCCCCCCCGTCCCGTCCCCCTCCCCACCCCGGCTTCACCAGCGAAAAACAACAACAGCCTGGTTTCTGTTTTGTTTCTCCCTCGCTCAGAGATGGACGTCCTGTGTTCTACAGTCAGAAGGAAACAGCGCTCAGCCAGACTCTCCTCTTGCTGCTCTCCTCTCCAAGGCTCCACACTGGAAATACATATTATAGACCCCTGAAATGTCCTACTGGAAATACATCCCATTGTAGACCCCTGAAATGTCCTACTGGAAATACATCCCATTATAGACCCCTGAAATGTGCTACTGGAAATACATATCATAGACCCCTGAAATGTCCTACTGGAAATACATCCCATTATAGACCCCTGAAATGTCCTACTTGAAATACATCCCATTATAGACCCCTGACATGTCCTACTGGAAATACATATCATAGACCCCTGAAATGTCCTACTGGAAATACATCCTATTATAGACCCCTGAAATGTCCTACTGGAAATACATATTATAGACCCCTGAAATGTCCTACTGGAAATACATCCCATTATAGACCCCTGAAATGTCCTATTGGAAATACATCCCATTATAGACCCCTGAAATGTCCTACTGGAAATACATCACATTATGGACCTCTGAAATGTCCTACTGGAAATACATCCCATTATGGACCCCTGAAATGTCCTACTGGAAATACATCACATTATAGACCCCTGAAATGTCCAACTGGAAATACATCCCATTATAGACCCCTGAAATGTCCTACTGGAAATACATATTATAGACCCCTGAAATGTCCTACTGGAAATACATATTATAGACCCCTGAAATGTCCTACTGGAAATACATCCCATTATAGAGCCCTGAAATGTCCTACTGGAAATACATCCCATTATAGACCCCTGAAATGTCCTACTGGAAATACATATTATAGACCCCTGAAATGTCCTACTGGAAATACATATTATAGACCCCTGAAATGTCCTGGGATGGTGGGGGAGAGGGGGAGAGGGGATAATGGTAGGGGAGAGGGGGAGAGGGGGAGAGGGGCATAATGGTAGGGGAGAGGGGGAGAAGGGGAGAGGGGCATAATGGTAGGGGAGAGGGGGAGAGGGGGATAGTGGTAGGGGGGAGGGGGAGAGGGGGATAATGGTAGGGGAGAGGGGATAATGGTAGGGGAGAGGGGGATAACGGTAGGGGAGAGGGGGACAGGGGGAGAGGGGGATAATGGTAGGGGAGAGGGGGAGAGGGGGATAATGGTAGGGGAGAGGGGGAGAGGGGGAGAGGGGGATAATGGTAGGGGGAGAGGGGGATAATGGTAGGGGAGAGGGGGATAATGGTAGGGGAGAGGAGGAGAGGGGGAGAGGGGGATAATGGTAGGGGAGAGGGGGAGAGGGGGAGAGGGGGATAATGGTAGGGGAGAGGGGGATAATGGTAGGGGAGAGGAGGAGAGGGGGAGAGGGGGATAATGGTAGGGGCGAAGGGCTGGGTGTTTAATCTGTCCCTCCCCATCTGGCCCTCTGCTCTGCTCTCTCTAGGGTCTGTCTGGGTTCAGGCTGTCCTGCAGACACGATAATCCTCCTGATTAAAGCCAGAATCGACCTAAACCAGACTGAGCCTCTCAGAGTTACATTACCAGGGAAAACTGGGATCCTTCACGTTAACAAAAATCCCCAACCAAAAAAAATGAAAGAAAAAAAGACGCATTAAGTAAATAGCAGAGTGGGTCAATCTGGACACCAACTAAGAGGCTCCACTTCCCTGCTGTTTTGGTTCCCCCACAACCACGGCGTCTCTAACCCCCACGGCGTCTCTAACCCCCACGGCGTCTCTAACCCCCACGGCGTCTCTAACCCCGACCCCCACGGCGTCTCTAACCCCAACCCCCACGGCGTCTCTAACCCCCACGGCGTCTCTAACCCCGACCCCCACGGCGTCTCTAACCCCCACGGCGTCTCTAACCCCCACGGTGTCTCTAACCCCCACGGCCCCACAGCGTCTCTAACCCCGACCCCCACGGCGTCTCTAACCCCCACCCCCACGGCGTCTCTAACCCCCACCCCCACGGCCCCACGCCGTCTCTAACCCCAACCCCCACGGCGTCTCTAACCCCGACCCCCACGGCGTCTCTAACCCCGACCCCCACGGCGTCTCTAACCCCGACCCCCACGGCGTCTCTAACCCCCACGGCGTCTCTAACCCCGACCCCCACGGCGTCTCTAACCCCCACGGCGTCTCTAACCCCCACGGCGTCTCTAACCCCGACCCCCACGGCGTCTCTAACCCTGACCCCCACGGCGTCTCTAACCCCGACCCCCACGGTGTCTCTAACCCCGACCCCCACGGCCCCACGGCGTCTCTAACCCCGACCCCCACATCGTCTCTAACCTCGACCCCCACGGCGTCTCTAACCCCCACGGTGTCTCTAACCCCGACCCCCACGGCGTCTCTAACCCCCACGGCGTCTCTAACCCCGACCCCCACGGCGTCTCTAACCCCCACGGTGTCTCTAACCCCGACCCCCACGGACCGTCAGAACTGAACACTATCTATCAGTACAGGCAGGTCGGCCAGCAGGCAGGTCGGCCAGCAGGCAGGTCGGCCGTCTCTCTCTGAGTAGTTCTTCATCATGTAACCTGCTGAGTGAGTAGCTCTCTTCCAGGACTCTACAAACAGTCACCATTTCATTTGATTTCCAGTCGGGCTAATTTTACTACTAGACCATGAAGACAGAATATGTATGATAACAGACTAGGGGACAGGGTAGGACAGTGGAGACAGACAGGGGGACAGGGTAGGACAGTGGAGACAGACAGGGGGACAGGGTAGGACAGTGGAGACAGACAGGGTACGGTAGTGGAGACAGACAGGGTACGGTAGTGAAGAGACAGACAGGGTACGGTAGTGGAGACAGACAGGGTACGGTGGTGGAGACAGACAGGGTACGGTAGTGGAGACAGACAGGGTACGGTAGTGGAGACATACAGGGTACGGTAGTGGAGACAGACAGGGTACGGCGGTGGAGACAGACAGGGCACGGTAGTGTAGAGACAGACAGGGTACGGTGGTGGAGACAGACAGGGTACGGTAGTGGAGACAGACAGGGTACGGTGGTGGAGACAGACAGGGTACGGTAGTGTAGAGACAGACAGGGTACGGCGGTGGAGACAGACAGGGTACGGTAGTGGAGACAGACAGGGTACGGTAGTGGAGACAGACAGGGTACGGTAGTGGAGACATACAGGGTACGGCAGTGGAGACAGACAGGGTACGGCGGTGGAGACAGACAGGGCACGGTAGTGTAGAGACAGACAGGGTACGGTGGTGGAGACAGACAGGGTACGGTAGTGGAGACAGACAGGGTACGGTGGTGGAGACAGACAGGGTACGGTGGTGGAGACAGACAGGGTACGGTAGTGGAGACAGACAGGGTACGGTAGTGGAGACAGACAGGGTAGGGTAGTGGAGACAGACAGGGTACGTAGTGGAGAGACAGACAGGGTACGGTAGTGGAGAGACAGACAGGGTACGGTAGTGGAGACAGACAGGGTACAGTAGTGGAGACAGACAGGGTACGGCGGTGGAGACAGACAGGGTACGGTAGTGGAGACAGACAGGGTACGGTAGTGGAGACAGACAGGGTACGGCGGTGGAGACAGACAGGGTACGGCGGTGGAGACAGACAGGGTACGGTAGTGTAGAGACAGACAGGGTACGGTAGTGGAGACAGACAGGGTACGGTAGTGGAGACAGACAGGGTACGGTAGTGGAGACAGACAGGGTACGGTAGTGGAGACAGACAGGGTACGGTAGTGGAGACAGACAGGGTACGGTAGTGGAGACAGACAGGGTACGGTGGTGGAGACAGACAGGGTACGGTGGTGGAGACAGACAGGGTACGGTAGTGGAGACAGACAGGGTACGGTAGTGGAGACAGACAGGGTACGGTAGTGGAGACAGACAGGGTACGGTAGTGGAGACAGACAGGGTACGGTAGTGTAGAGACAGACAGGGTACGGTAGTGGAGACAGACAGGGTACGGTAGTGGAGACAGACAGGGTACGGTAGTGGAGACAGACAGGGTACGGTAGTGGAGACAGACAGGGTACGGTAGTGGAGACAGACAGGGTACGGCAGTGGAGACAGACAGGGTACGGTAGTGTAGAGACAGACAGGGTACGGTAGTGTAGAGACAGACAGGGTACGGTAGTGGAGACAGACAGGGTACGGTAGTGGAGACAGACAGTGTACGGTATGGAGACAGACAGGGGGACAAGGTAGGACAGTGGAGACAGACAGGGGGACAGGGTAGGACAGTGGAGACAGACAGGGTACGGTAGTGGAGACAGACAGGGTACGGTAGTGAAGAGACAGACAGGGTACGGTAGTGGAGACAGACAGGGTACGGTAGTGGAGACAGACAGGGTAGGGTAGTGGAGACAGACAGGGTACGGTAGTGGAGACAGACTGGGTACGGTAGTGGAGACAGACAGGGTACGGTAGTGTAGAGACAGACAGGGTACGGTAGTGGAGACAGACAGGGTACGGTAGTGGAGACAGACAGGGTACGGTAGTGGAGACAGACAGGGTACGGTAGTGGAGACAGACAGGGTACGGTAGTGGAGACAGACAGGGTACGGTAGTGGAGACAGACAGGGTACGGTAGTGGAGACAGACAGGGTACGGTAGTGGAGACAGACAGGGTACGGCGGTGGAGACAGACAGGGTACGGTAGTGTAGAGACAGACAGGGTACGGTAGTGGAGACAGACAGGGTACGGTAGTGGAGACAGACAGGGTACGGTATGGAGACAGACAGGGTACGGTAGTGGAGACAGACAGGGTACGGTATGGAGACAGACAGGGTACGGTAGTGGAGACAGACAGGGTATGGTAGTGGAGACAGACAGGGTACGGTAGTGGAGACAGACAGGGTACGGCGGTGGAGACAGACAGGGTACGGTAGTGTAGAGACAGACAGGGTACGGTAGTGGAGACAGACAGGGTATGGTAGTGGAGACAGACAGGGTACGGTAGTGGAGACAGACAGGGTACGGTAGTGTAGAGACAGACAGGGTACGGCGGTGGAGACAGACAGGGTACGGTAGTGTAGAGACAGACAGGGTACGGTAGTGGAGACAGACAGGGTACGGTAGTGTGGAGACAGACAGGGTATGGTAGTGGAGACAGACAGGGTATGGTAGTGGAGACAGACAGGGTATTGTAGTGTAAAACCTGCAGAACGAGACAATGGGCCCTGGAGGCACTTCAAGGTAATGTACTGTTGGGTTTACATAGTCATAGGCAAATCAGTGCAATGCACACACACACACACACACACACACACACACACACACACTCACACACACACCGCTGTCATCCTCCCACGCTTCATCAAAGAGCAGGCTAAATTACAGGACAGGAAATGGGAGGAGCAGACAGCTAGACATTCTGAGAGTTTTCCATCACCTGACCACCACTCCATTCTTAAACTAGTTTTATATTTCTCATTTCCTCTCTCGATGCTTACGCTTTCCCATCCACTCTCTCCCTCTCTGTCTCTCTTTCCCATCTGCTCTCTCCCTCTCTGTCTCTCTTTCCCATCCACTCTCTCCCTCTCTGTCTCTCTTTCCCATCCACTCTCTCCCTCTCTGTCTCTCTTATCTGTCAAGGTGTTTCAGAAGCTTTCCTCTCTTATCTGTCAAGGTGTTTCAGAAGCTTTCCTCTCTTATCTGTCAAGGTGTTTCAGAAGCTTTCCTCTCTTATCTGTCAAGGTGTTTCAGAAGCTGGGCATCAACCCAAAGTCTAGAGCAGGGAAGACAGTCCTAGTGTGTTTCTACAAGCAACCCATTAGGAGAACACAGGGTGTCCTGTAGGTCTACAATAGCAGATTGTAACACCAGATAATAATGCAATTTAACCAAAGATGTTTTGGTTTCCGTTACTGGGATTACAGGATAGCTACTGTTTTGGTGCAGTAGAGAATTTACGATCAACTTTAACTTGGCGATAGTATCTTCGTTCTTGATTTGGCCAAACACCTATCTTCTAAAATGTCTGTCCAGTTGCAGAGTTTGAATTTAGAAAAATTCTCAGTTAAAAACATATATTTTTTTTGCTCCATGAAGTAATCCAACAATGTGTAAACCGCCATCTTGTCTATTTAAAATCTTCTCTCATCGATCGAGACATGGGGGTATATTCATTACGCCAATTCTGTTGCGAAACGTTTTGTCTGTTTTAAAACATTTTTTTGCAACAGAAACCGTGGAGTCCAAACCCTCTTCAACATGACATCAAAGCTGTTGGTTGTTAAACGAAAGGTGTCGTTCATTTAAACTGTATGGATTCCACGTGTTGCGATTACAATCTGAACAGTCTGCAAAGTGTTTGGCACAAAGCTGCACAACTATAAATGATAGATTATGCTCTGCTCTAAAGTGGAGGGAAGTCTGCATGGTTACTTCCAACTTCTTACAGATGCTTGTTTATTTATTTTTTAATATAGAGACACGATTGAACTACGATTTACGTTTAAGAACAGAACGGAACTCAACAGCGTTTGAAGTAAATGGTTTCGTAATGAATACACCCCCAGGTGTTATTATGACCTGCGGCACCGTCGGGGTGGACACAGCCGTCTCAAGCAAGAGACAAGATTTGAAATAGACCAGATTGTGTCGTGGAGCAAAAAAATATATATATATTGATTTATTTTAATAATGGAGAATATTCTCAAATAAAATAGACCACCTGCAACTGGACATTTTTTTTTAGAAGATATACGTTTGGCCGAATCGAGAATGAAGATTGTATCGCCAAGTTAAGGTTAGTCTAAAAGTATCTGTACTACATCAAACACAACCTATCGTGTAAACTCCCAGTAATAAAAAGTATCTGTTTAATAAATCCACATGATGTGGTGGAACAACCTGTAGCGAGACAGACCAGTATAGCTGATATGGTAGTGGAGACAGACCAGTATAGCTGATATGGTAGTGGAGACAGACCAGTATAGCTGATATGGTAGTGGAGACAGACCAGTATAGCTGATATGGTAGTGGAGACAGACCAGTATAGCTGATATGGTAGTGGAGACAGACCAGTATAGCTGATATGGTAGTGGAGACAGACCAGTATAGCTGATATGGTAGTGGAGAAAGACCAGTATAGCTGATATGGTAGTGGAGACAGACCAGTATAGCTGATATGGTAGTGGAGACAGACAGTATAGCTGATATGGTAGTAGAGACAGACCAGTATAGCTGATATGGTAGTGGAGACAGACCAGTATAGCTGATATGGTAGTGGAGACAGACCAGTATAGCTGATATGGTAGTGGAGACAGACCAGTATAGCTGATATGGTAGTGGAGACAGACCAGTATAGCTGATATGGTAGTGGAGACAGACCAGTATAGCTGATATGGTAGTGGAGACAGACCAGTATAGCTGATATGGTAGTGGAGACAGACCAGTATAGCTGATATGGTAGTGGAGACAGACCAGTATAGCTGATATGGTAGTGGAGACAGACCAGTATAGCTGATATGGTAGTGGAGACAGACCAGTATAGCTGATATGGTAGTGGAGACAGACCAGTATAGCTGATATGGTAGTGGAGAAAGACAGATAGCTGATATGGTAGTGGAGACAACCATTATAGCTGTATGGTAGTGGAGGACAGACCAGTATAGCTGATATGGTAGTGGAGACAGACCAGTATAGCTGATATGGTAGTGGAGACAGACCAGTATAGCTGATATGGTAGTGGAGACAGACCATATAGCTGATATGGTAGTGGAGACAGACCAGTATAGCTGATATGGTAGTGGAGACAGACCAGTATAGCTGATATGGTAGTGGAGACAGACCAGTATAGCTGATATGGTAGTGGAGACAGACCAGTATAGCTGATATGGTAGTGGAGACAGACCAGTATAGCTGATATGGTAGTGGAGACAGACCAGTATAGCTGATATGGTAGTGGAGACAGACCAGTATAGCTGATATGGTAGTGGAGACAGACCAGTATAGCTGATATGGTAGTGGAGACAGACCAGTATAGCTGATATGGTAGTGGAGACAGACCAGTATAGCTGATATGGTAGTGGAGACAGACCAGTATAGCTGATATGGTAGTGGAGACAGACCAGTATAGCTGATATGGTAGTGGAGACAGACCAGTATAGCTGATATGGTAGTGGAGACAGACCAGTATAGCTGATATGGTAGTGGAGACAGACCAGTATAGCTGATATGGTAGTGGAGACAGACCAGTATAGCTGATATGGTAGTGGAGACAGACCAGTATAGCTGATATGGTAGTGGAGACAGACCAGTATAGCTGATATGGTAAGTGGAGACAGACCAGTATAGCTGATATGGTAATGGAGACAGACCAGTATAGCTGATATGGTAGTGGAGACAGACCAGTATAGCTGATATGGTAGTGGAGACAGGACCCAGTATAGCTGATATGGTAGTGGAGACAGACCAGTATAGCTGATATGGTAGTGGAGACAGACCAGTATAGCTGATATGGTAGTGGAGACAGACCAGTATAGCTGATATGGTAGTGGAGACAGACCAGTATAGCTGATATGGTAGTGGAGACAGACCAGTATAGCTGATATGGTAATGGAGACAGACCAGTATAGCTGATATGGTAGTGGAGACAGACCAGTATAGCTGATATGGTAGTGGAGACAGACCAGTATAGCTGATATGGTAGTGGAGACAGACCAGTATAGCTGATATGGTAGTGGAGACAGACCAGTATAGCTGATATGGTAGTGGAGACAGACCAGTATAGCTGATATGGACCCCCAGTGTACTGTCTGTATCCCAGCTAATAGGACTGTTGTACTAGTTAACTATCCAGAAGAGACACAACAGGTCCAACAACAACAACAACAGGTCCAACAACAACAACAGGTCCAACAACAACAACAACAACAACAGGTCCAACAACAACAACAGGTCCAACAACAACAACAACAGGTCCAACAACAACAACAACAGGTCCAACAACAACAGGTCCAACAACAACAGGTCCAACAACAACAACAGGTCCAACAACAACAACAGGTCCAACAACAACAGGTCCAACAACAACAACAACAGGTCCAACAACAACAACAACAGGTCCAACAACAACAACAGGTCCAACAACAACAACAACAGGTTCAACAACAACAACAACAACAGGTCCAACAACAACAACAGGTCCAACAACAACAACAAGTCCAACAACAACAGGTCCAACAACAGGTACAACAACAACAACAGGTCCAACAACAGGTCCAACAACAACAACAGGTCCAACAACAACAACAGGTCCAACAACAACAACAGGTCCAACAACAACAACAGGTCCAACAACAACAGGTCCAACAACAACAGGTCCAACAACAACAGGTCCAACAACAACAACAGGTCCAACAACAACAACAGGTCCAAGAGGTTGAAACCTTTATCTCATAGTGTTGTTTACTCACCGGTTACCGGACGGAGGACCATCCCGTACAGACACAACGACAGCATCGTGATTTGTTTCAGCAACGCCATTGACTTCACTCTGTTGTACATTTTTTTATTTAACTCCCAACAAAACAAAAAAACTGAACTTAATGTATTTATATGTCTTTCACGTCAGCTCAATAAGTTGAAGTGAAGTGTCCAGTATGGAAGAAGACATTGAAAAGTCAATGATCAGTGATGAGACGGCGTCAGATTGTCCTGCTAACAGCTAGCTAACACGACGGCTAACGTTAGCTAACACAACGTTAGCTGAAAATTACCTCACTAACATTAACAATACACTGGTAGCGTTACTACAGGTAGATAACTATGTTAAAAGAAACTTGTTGGGGAACAAACTCCGGTCTTTTGCCGACAGAAGTCCCAACTTTGCCTTATTTTTTTCTTCTTCCCCCTTTTCAAGGTAACTAGCTAACGTTAGCTAGCTAGCTTCTTTGCTAATGTTAGGCAGCCTTTGATAGCTAACCTTCCAAGCTAGCTAGCTAGCTAACGTTAGGTATTTATTATATACAAAAAGGTCCGTCAAATCCAAATTCCATGTTGACTATTTCCATTGCATAGGTCTTTGTCTTAACAACGTATCCATTCAGGGTTTATTTGGTCTATTCAGGGGTTTAGTAAATAGGTTTTAGTCCCGTCGGGGTGGATAGCCGTCTCTTTCTGCATTTGGCATTGACCGTGAAGGCACCGGACAGCGAGGCACCGGGCAGGACGGTGGCGGCAGGGGGGGAAACGCCTGGTTGTGTCTCCACTATCAGGTTTGGTGGATTTGTTTGGGTGGATGATGAACTGGAAGCTCCCTATCTGCAGACAGGGCTCACTACAACAATACATTCCTGATGGAAGCTGTTGTTCAACTGTATCGCCACCCTGTGGACATAACTCTACTCTACAGACAGCAGGTCCAGAAAAACACTTCTACTGAAATATATATATATACTCTACAGACAGCAGGTCCAGAAAAACACTTCTACTGAAATATATATATATATATATATACTCTACAGACAGCAGGTCCAGAAAAACACTTCTACTGAAATATATATATATACTCTACAGACAGCAGGTCCAGAAAAACACTTCTACTGGTGTATATATATATATACTCTCCAGACTGCAGGTCCAGAAAAACACTTCTACTGATATATATATATATACTCTACAGACAGCAGGTCCAGAAAAACACTTCTACTGAAATATATATATATACTCTACAGACAGCAGGTCCAGAAAAACACTTCTACTGAAATATATATATATATACTCTACAGACAGCAGGTCCAGAAAAACACTTCTACTGAAATATATATATATATATATATACTCTACAGACAGCAGGTCCAGAAAAACACTTCTACTGAAATATATATATACTCTACAGACAAGCAGGTCCAGAAAAACACTTCTACTGAAATATATAATATATACTCTCCAGGACTGCAGGTCCAGAAAAACACTTCTACTGATATATATATATATACTCTACAGACAGCAGGTCCAGAAAAACACTTCTACTGAAATATTATAATATATATACTCTACAGACAGCAGGTCCAGAAAAACACTTCTACTGAAATATATATATATACCTCTACAGGACAGCAGGTCCAGAAAAACACTTTACTGAAATATATATATATATAGTTGTCCATCAGATGGCAATATGTCTGGTGAAAGACCCGCTCACAGTTACATCAACTCATGTAACAACATGCCAAAACAATATTGGAATATGAGTCGCATTTTCCTAGTGGCTTGTTTTCTGCGTTTTCTTTTAGATTTTTAATGGACAATCCCATCATGATCCAGTGTTGTGATGTGTTGATGCAGACAAATTAATCCATGCTTTTGTCACTTCTAGGTTAGACTACTGCAATGCTCTACTTTCCGGCTACCCGGATAAAGCACGAAATAAACTTCAGTTAGTGCTAAATACGGCTGCTAGAATCCTGTCCTGTGTGAATTTAAGTATGCTCTCTCTAATTCTTTCTTTCCCTCTCTCTTGGGGGACCTATATAAATACATTTGATTTGTTTTAGAAAGGTGAACGGAGTTGAATAGTTGTAACGTTGTAGATGAATAGGCCGTTCTCCCCGTGTGATGTTCTTGGCCTGTAATGGGACAGCATAACATCCGGTTAGGGATGAATTCAACGGAAACAACTGTTCATTACTCTACAGATTATCAACTTTAGTTTCTCTGGGTAGGCTAAGTGAAAGGGAGGCGTGCCGAACGGTTTCGCCCCGGTAATAATACACGGGACATGGGTACTTTGAGGACTGGCTTCACGGAGATCTACGGTTAACAGACATGGGCACAATCTATTTGGAAAACAAGAGCTCTACTTATAGACTGAAACCTAACAGACTTGAGTCACTGCACAAAGTCATCAGTCACTGACGTTCATCTGACATGGCATGAAGGAACTCAGCCCCACGCCAGGGCTGCGTTCAGTACGTTTTTTTTTACGTTCAATTGGAAGGAAACGGTGCTGTACATAACAACCAGTTGAAAACGGGAGGTGTTGGGGAAACGCTGTCAGCATGGCCACTGCCCTTTTTAAACGCGTCACTCATTTGCTTCAAGCCACTGCCACAAAACAAGAGCAAATGTTTTATTTATTTATTTATTTCACCTTTATTTAACCAGGTAGGCAAGTTGAGAACAAGTTCTCATTTACAATTGCGACCTGGCCAAGATAAAGCAAAGCAGTTCGACAACATACAAAAACACAGAGTTACACATGGAGTAAAACAACATACAATCAATGATGCAGTAGAAAAAATAAAAATAAAATGTACCTCAATAGTCTGTTCAAATAATTTTTTTGGGGGGGGGAAACGTGTCGTTCGTTACAAACCGTTCCGCAACGTAGCAAACGTTCAAGCCGACTGAACTCTCCCCATCTGGCCGGTGATGCGCCGTTCTAACTAGCCCGGGGACAGAGAGAGAGAAACGGAGGCGGTTTGCATAGTTTCCATAAGGAGCGTCTCTCAGTCTACGGATGTTGATGCGTTATTCTGCACCAGATCTGATGAAAAGGTTGCACAGCGATATCTCTGGCCACGCATCCCGTTACGAGGAAGTTGACGCGAGCGCCGCGATAAACCGGGGACGGCGGAGGAGCTGCTGAGGCAGAGAGGACGTCGTGCTGGATGGTATGTAGCCTAGTAACCATATCACCATGGCGATACAGCAACGGCTTGTTCCTCCATATAGGTTATATATAGGTTATAATATATATAGGTTATAATATGTAGGTTATATAGGTTATAATATATAGGTTATAATATATAGATAATATATAGGTTATAATATATAGGTTATAATATATAAGTTATAATATATAGGTTATAATATATAGGTTATTATATATAGGTTATAATATATAGGTTATAATATAGAGGTTATAATATATAGGTTATTATATATAGGTTATAATATATAGGTTATAATATAGGTTATAATATATAGGTTATAATATATAGGTTAATATATAGGTTATAATATATAGGTTATAATATATAGGTTATAATATATAGGTTAAATATATAGGTTATATATAGGTTATTATATATAGGTTATAATATATAGGTTATAATATATAGGTTATAATATAGAGGTTATAATATATAGGTTAAAATATATAGGTTATATATAGGTTATTATATATAGGTTATAATATATAGGTTATAATATATAGGCTATAATATATAGGTTATATATAGGTTATATAGAGGTTATAATATATAGGTTATAATATATAGGTTATATATAGGTTATAATATAGAGGTTATAATATATAGGTTATAATATAGAGGTTATAATATATAGGTTATAATATAGAGGTTATAATATATAGGTTATATATAGGTTATAATATGGTTATATATAGGTATATATATAGGTTGTAATATATAGGTTATAATATATAGGTTATAATATATAGGTTATATATATAGGTTATATAGGTTATAATATATAGGTTATAATATATAGGTTATATATAGGTTATAATATATAGGTATATATAGGTTATAATATATAGGTTATTTATATGGGTTATATATAGGTTATTATATGGTTTATATATAGGTTATATATAGGTTATAATATATAGGTTATAATATATAGGTTATAATATATAGGTTATATATATAGGTTATATATAGGTTATAATTTATGGGTTATATAGGTTATTATATATAGGTTATTATATAGGTTATAATATAGGTTTAATATAGGTTATAATATAGTTATAATATATAGGTAATATATAGGTTATAATATATAGGTTATAATATATAGGTTATAATATATAGGTTAAAATATATAGGTTATATATAGGTATATATATAGGTTATAAGATATAGGTTTATAATATGATGGTTATAATATAGGGTTATAATATAGGTTAAAATATATAGTTATATATAGGTTATTATATATAGGTTATAATATATAGGTTATATATATAAGGCTTATAATATATAGGTTATATATAGGTTATATAGAGGTTATCATATAAGGTTATAATATAGGTTATATATAGTTATAATATAGAGGTTATAATATATAGGTTATAATATAGAGGTTATAATATATAGGTTAATAATATAGAGGTTATAATATATAGGTTATAAATATAGGTTATAATATATAGGTATATATAGGTTATTATATATAGGTTGTAATATATAGGTTATAATATATAGGTTATAATATATAGGTTATAATATATAGGTTATATATAGGTTATAATATATAGGTTATAATAATATGGTTATAATATATAGGTTATAATATATAGGTATATATAGGTTATAATATATAGGTTATTATATATGGGTTATATATAGGTTATATATATGGTTATAATATATAGGTTATATAGAGGTTATAATATATAGGTTATAATATATAGGTTATAATATATAGGTTATATATATAGGTTATAATATAGGTTATAATTTATGGGTTATATATAGGTTATTATATATGGGTTATAATATATAGGTTATAATATATAGGTTATAATATATAGGTTATAATATAGGTTATATATAGGTTATTATATATGGGTTATAATATATAGGTTATAATATATAGGTTATAATATATAGGTTATAATATATAGGTTATATATAGGTTATAATATATAGGTTATAATATATAGGTTATATATAGGTTATATAGAGGTTATAATATATAGGTTATAATATATAGGTTATATATAGGTTATAATATATAGGTTATAATATAGAGGTTATAATATATAGGTTATAATATATAGGTTATAATATAGAGGTTATAATATATAGGTTATAATATATAGGTTATAATATATAGGTTGTATATAGGTTATTATATATAGGTTATAATATATAGGTTATAATATATAGGTTATAATATAGGTAATATATAGGTTATAATATATAGGTTATTATATATGGGTTATATATAGGTTATTATATATGGGTTATAATATATAGGTTATATAGAGGTTATAATATATAGGTTATAATATATAGGTTATATATATAGGTTATAATATATAGGTTATATATATAGGTTATAATATATAGGTTATAATATATGGGTTATATATAGGTTATTATATATGGTTATAAATATATAGAGTATAATATATAGCGTATAATATATAGCGTATAATATATAGAGTATAATATATAGAGTATATATAGGTTATTATATATGGGTTATAATATATAGGTTATATATATAGCTTATAATATATAGCTTATAACTATATAGGTTATATATCGGGTATAATATATAGAGTATAATATATAGCATATAATATATAGGTTATATATAGGTTTTATCTATGGGTTATAATATATAGGTTATAATATATAGGTTATAATATATAGGTTATATATATAGGTTATATTATATAGGTTATAATATATGTTATAATATATAGGTTATAATATATAGGTTATAATATATGGGTTATATATAGGTTATTATATATGGGTTATAATATATAGGTTATAATATATAGGTTATAATATAGGTTATTATATATGGGTTATAATATATAGGTTATAATATAGAGGTTATAATATATAGGTTATATATAGGTTATTATATATGTGTTATAATATATAGGTTATAATATATAGGTTATAATATATAGCTTATAATATATAGGTTATATATAGGTTATAATATATAGGTTATAATATATAGGTTATAATATATAGATAATATATAGGTTATAATATATAGGTTATATATATAGGTTATAATGTATAGATAATATATAGGTTATAATATATAGGTTATAATATATAGATAATATATAGGTTATAATATATAGGTTATAATATATAGGTTATAATATATAGGTTTATTATATATAGGTTACAATATATAGGTTATAATATATAGGTTATAATATATAGAGATAATATAGGTTATAATAATAGGTTATATATATAGGTTATAATATATAGGTTATAATATATAGGTTATAATATATAGGTTATAATATATAGATAAATATTAGGTTTACATTTACATTTACATTTAAGTCATTTAGCAGACGCACTTATCCAGAGCGACTTACAAATTGGTCCATTCACCTTATGATATCCAGTGGACAACCACTTTACAATAGTGCATCTAAATCTTTAGGGGGGGGTTAGAAGGATTAATTTATCCTATCCCCAGGTATACCTTAAAGAGGTTGGGGTTTCAGGTGTCTCCAGAAGGTGGTGATTGACTCCGGCTGTCCCTGGCGTCGTGAGGGAGCTTGTTCCCACCATTGGGGTGCCAGAGCAGCGAACAGTTTTGACTGGGCTGAGCGGGAACTGTGCTTCCTCAGAGGTAGGGAGGCGAGCAGGCCAGAGGTGGATGAACGCAGTGCCCTTGTTTGGGTGTAGGGCCTGATCAGAGCCTGAAGGTACGGAGGTGCCGTTCCCCTCACAGCTCCGTAGGCGAGCACCATGGACTTGTAGCGGATGCGAGCTTCAACTGGAAGCCAGTGGAGAGAGCGGAGGAGCGGGTGACGTGAGAGAACTTGGGAAGGTTGAACACCAGACGGGCTGCGGCGTTCTGGATGAGTTGTAGGGGTTTAATGGCACAGACAGGGAGCCCAGCCAACAGCGAGTTGCAGTAATCCAGACGGGAGATGACAAGTGCCTGGACTAGGACCTGCGCCGCTTCCTGTGTGAGGCAGGGTCGTACTCTGCGAATGTTGTAGAGCATGAACCTACAGGATCGGGTCACCGCCTTGATGTTAGTGGAGAACGACAGGGTGTTGTCCAGGATCACGCCAAGGTTCTTAGCACTCTGGGAGGAGGACACAATGGAGTTGTCAACCGTGATGGCGAGATCATGGAACGGGCAGTCCTTCCCCGGGAGGAAGAGCAGCTCCGTCTTGCCGAGGTTCAGCTTGAGGTGGTGATCCGTCATCCACACTGATATGTCTGCCAGACATGCAGAGATGCGATTCGCCACCTGGTTTTTAGAAGGGGGAAAGGAGAAGATTAATTGTGTGTCGTCTGCGTAGCAATGATAGGAGAGACCATGTGAGGATATGACAGAGCCAAGTGACTTGGTGTATAGTGAGAATAGGAGAGGGCCTAGAACAGAGCCGTGGGGGACACCAGTGGTGAGAGCACGTGGTGCGGAGACAGATTCTCGCCACGCCACCTGGTAGGAGCGACTTGTCAGGTAGAGAGGAGGATCTGAGGGTTCACAGTATCAAAGGCAGCAGATAGGTCTAGAAGGATGAGAGCAGAGGAGAGAGAGTTAGCTTTAGCAGTGCGGAGAGCCTCCGTGACACAGAGAAGAGCAGTCTCAGTTGAATGCCCAGTCTTGAAACCTGACTGATTAGGATCAAGAAGGTCATTCTGAGAGAGATAGCAGGAGAGCTGGCCAAGGACGGCACGTTCAAGAGTTTTGGAGAGAAAAGAAAGAAGGGATACTGGTCTGTAGTTGTTGACATCGGAGGGATCGAGTGTAGGTTTTTTCAGAAGGGGTGCAACTCTCGCTCTCTTGAAGACGGAAGGGACGTAGCCAGCGGTCAAGGATGAGTTGATGAGCGAGGTGAGGTAGGGGAGAAGGTCTCCGGAAATGGTCTGGAGAAGAGAGGAGGGGATAGGGTCAAGTGGGCAGGTTGTTGGGCGGCCGGCCGTCACGAGACGCGAGATTTCATCTGGAGAGAGAGGGGAGAAAGAGGTCAAAGCACAGGGTAGGGCAGTGTGAGCAGGACCAGCGGTGTCGTTTGACTTAGCAAACGAGGATCGGATGTCATCAACCTTCTTTTCAAAATGGTTGACGAAGTCATCCGCAGAGAGGGAGGAGGGGGGGGGGGGGGAGGGGGAGGAGGATTCAGGAGGGAGGAGAAGGTAGCAAAGAGCTTCCTAGGGTTAGAGGCAGATGCTTGGAATTTAGAGTGGTAGAAAGTGGCTTTAGCAGCAGAGACAGAAGAGGAAAATGTAGAGAGGAGGGCGTGAAAGGATGCCAGGTCCGCAGGGAGGCGAGTTTTCCTCCATTTCCGCTCGGCTGCCCGGAGCCCTGTTCTGTGAGCTCGCAGTGAGTCGTCGAGCCACGGCGCAGGAGGGGAGGACCGAGCCGGCCTGGAGGATAGGGGACAGAGAAAATCAAAGGATGCAGAAAGGGAGGAGAGGAGGGTTGAGGAGGCAGAATCAGGAGATAGGTTGGAGAAGGTTTGAGCAGAGTGAAGAGATGATAGGATGGAAGAGGAGAGAGTAGCGGGAGAGAAAGAGCGAAGGTTGGGACGGCGCAATACCATCCGAGTAGGGGGAGAGTGAGAAGTGTTGGATGAGAGCGAGAGGGAAAAGGATACAAGGTAGTGGTCGGAGACTTGGAGGGGAGTTGCAATGAGATTAGTGAAAGAACAGCATCTAGTAAAGATGAGGTCAAGCGTATTGCCTGCCTTGTGAGTAGGGGGGGAAGGTGAGAGGGTGAGGTCAAAAGAGGAGAGGAGTGGAAAGAAGGAGGCAGAGAGGAATGAGTCAAAGGTAGATGTGGGGAGGTTAAAGTCACCCAGAACTGTGAGAGGTGAGCCATCCTCAGGAAAGGAACTTATCAAGGCGTCAAGCTCATTGATGAACTCTCCAAGGGAACCTGGAGGGCGATAAATGATAAGGATGTTAAGCTTGAAAGGGCTGGTAACTGTGACAGCATGGAATTCAAATGAGGAGATAGACAGATGGGTCAGGGGAGAAAGAGAGAATGTCCACTTGGGAGAGATGAGGATTCCAGTGCCACCACCCCGCTGGCTCGATGCTCTAGGGGTATGCGAGAACACGTGGGCAGACGAGGAGAGAGCAGTAGGAGTAGCAGTGTTATCTGTGGTAATCCATGTTTCCGTCAGCGCCAGGAAGTCTAGGGACTGGATGGTAGCATAGGCTGAGATGAACTAAGCCTTGTTGGCCGCAGACCGGCAGTTCCAGAGGCTGCCGGAGACCTGGAACTCCACGTGGGTCGTGCGCGCTGGGGTGTGCGGCCACGCGGTGTGAGGCATTTGTATGGCCTGTGCAGAGGGGAGAGAACAGGGATAGACAAACACATAGTTGACAAGCTACAGAAGAGGCTACGCTAATGCAAAGGAGATTGGAATGACAAGTGGACTACACGTCTCGAATGTTCAGAAAGTTAAGCTTACGTTGCAAAAATCTTATTGACTAAAATGCTGCTCGTCGGTAATAGTTGGCTAGGTATGGAACAATGGCGTCGCGGGGGACGGAAATAGCTGGCTAGCTAACCTCGATAATTACTAAACTACACAATTATCAAGCTATGACAAAGACAACTATGTAGCTAGCTAGCTAACACTGCAGTAGTCAAATCGTTCTGTTGTAATGTATTAGTATCTACAGCGCTGCTAGTCGGTAACGGTTGGCTAGCTAGCAAACCCACTAGCTAGCAGTGGGTTTGATGGCTAGGTGTGTTGACTAAGTCTGGAGTCTGGACAAGGCGTCGCGGCTGGCTAGCTAACCTCGATAATTACTCTAAACTACACAATTATCTTAGATACAAAGACAGCAAAGACAGCTATGTAGCTAGCTAACTAACACTACACTAATCAAGTCGTTCCGTTGTAATGTAATAGTTTCTACAGTGCTGCTAGTCGGTAGAGGTTGGCTAGCTAGCAGTGTTGACTAGCTAGCAGTGTTGACTAGCTAGCAGCTAGCAGCTAGCAGTGTTGACTATGTTAGGAGGACGAAAAAATAGCTAGCCTCGATAATTACTCTAATTACTCTAAACTACACAATTATCTTTGATAGCTACGAAAAATTGCTCAGATCAAACAAACCAAACCGTTGTAATGTAAAGAAGTGTAATATTACCTGTGGAGCGAAGTGCGACTGCTCGCTCCGGACCGGAAGCAAACTACCTATAATATATAGGTTATAATATATAGGTTATTATATATAGGTTATATATAGGTTATATATAGGTTATATAGGTTATAATATATAGGGTTATATATAGAGGTTATAATATATAGGTTATAATATATAGGTTATATATAGGTTATAATATATAGGTTATAATATATAGGTTATATATAGGGTTATAATATATAGGTTATAATATATAGGGTTATAATATATAGGTTATTATATATAGGTTATAATATATAGGTTATAATATATAGGTTATAATATATAGTTATAATATATAGGTTATAATATAGGTTATATATATAGGTTATAATATATAGGTTATATATAGGTTAATATATAGGTTATATATAGGTTATAATATATAGGTTATTATATATAGGTTATATATAGGTTATATATAGGTTATATATAGGTTATAATATATAGGTTATAATATAGAGGTTATAATATATAATTTATAATATATAGGTTATAATATATAGGTTATTATATATAGGTTATAATATATAGGTTATAATATATAGGTTATAATATATAGGTTATAATATATAGGTTATAATATATAATTTATAATATATAGGTTATAATATATAGGTTATTATATATAGGTTATAATATATAGGTTATAATATATAGGTTATAATATATAGGTTATAATATAGAGGTTATAATATATAATTTATAATATATAGGTTATAATATATAGGTTATTATATATAGGTTATAATATATAGGTTATAATATATAGGTTATAATATATAGGTTATAATATATAGGTTATAATATATAATTTATAATATATAGGTTATAATATATAGGTTATTATATATAGGTTATAATATATAGGTTATAATATATAGGTTATAATATATAGGTTATATATAGGTTATAATATATAGGTTATAATATATAGGTTATAATATATAGGTTATAATATATAGATAATATATAGGTTATTATATATAGGTTATAATGTATAGATAATATATAGGTTATAATATATAGGTTATAATATAGAGGTTATAATATATAGGTTATAATATATAGATAATATATAGGTTATAATATATAGTTATATATAGGTTATAATATAGAGGTTATAATATAGAGGTTATAATATAGGTTATAATATATAGATAATATATAGGTTATTATATATAGGTTATAATGTATAGATAATATATAGGTTATAATATATAGGTTATAATATATAGGTTATAATATAGAGGTTATAATATATAGGTTATATATAGGTTATAATATATAGGTTATAATATATAGGTTATAATATATAGGTTATAATATATAGGTTATAATGCACAACTGACAGCTTTATTGACCCGTGTTAGAAACTAGAGTATAATGAGGTGTTATGCGTCTATTCCTCGATTGGAAAACGTAATATTAAACTAACAACTGATAAGTCAATGCCGCAACTGAGTGATTATTGGAAGACTGGAACTGCTCAGGCAACGAGAACTGGGAGTGACGACTGCTAAGGAGAGGAAGTGATTATTGGAAGACTGGAACTACTCAGGAAGGTTGTGTGGAGAGGTGGTGGTGGTAGTGGGAACAATGTGTAGCTACAGATCAGACGGCTGTGGAAGGCTGAGTGGAAGCCTATGTCATGTGGAATGACTAGTTAGTGTAGTCCAGGGAACAGAATGGAAGGTATGAGGTCTTATGTGATTGCATGCTGCTAAAATTGCTTAATTATTTGTTTTGGTTGGTTGGTTGGTTGGTTGGTTTGTAAATCGTTGGTATTGCTAGATAGCTAGGTAACGAGCTAACTGTATCAAACTAGCCATATGCTAACAGCTAACGAGCTAACTGTATCAAACTAGCCATATGCTAACAGCAGCTAGTTAAACTAACTCATTACATTTACATTTAAGTCATTTAGCAGACGCTCTTATCCAGAGCGACTTACAAATTGGTGCATTCACCTATAATATCCAGTAGAACAACCACTTTACAATAGTGCATCTAAATCTTTAACTCGTTAGATAGATTACATTCAATTAGGCTCCATTGTTACTACATTAGCTATATAGTTCTCTCGCACTAACGTTAACTAGCTTTTTATTTGATTATTTAACCTTTATTTAACCAGGCAAGTCAGTTAAAACCTCTCTGGGACATGTGGGATGCTAGCGTCCCACCCGCGGGACACACTATTCAACAGCCAGTGAAATATCAGGGCGGCAAATTCAAAACAACAAAAATCTCATAATTCAAATTTCTCAAACATACAACTATTATATCCCATTTTAAAGATACACAGCTCGTTAATCCAACCACATTGTCCGATTTCAAAAAGGCTTTACGGCGAAAGCAAAACATTAGATTATGTTAGGACAGCGCCGAGACAAGAAGAACCACACAGCCATTTTCCAAGCAAGGAGAGGCGTCACAAAAACCAGAAATACAGCTAAAATGAAGCAATAACCTTTGATGATCTTCATCAGATGGCACTCATAGGACTTCATGTTACACAATACATGTATGTTTTGCTCGATAAAGTTCATATTTATATCCAAAAACCCCCTTTTGCATTGGCGTGTGATGTTCAGAAATGTTTTGCCTCCAAAACCATCCGGTGAATGAGCACATCAATTTACAGAAATACTCATCATAAACGTTGATAAAATATTAAACTGTTATTCAAAGAATTATAGATACACTTTTCCTTAATGCAACCGCTGTGTCAGATTTCAAAAAAACTTTACAGCGAAAGCACACTTTGCAATAATCTGAGTACAGCGCTCAGACAACAACAACAAGCAATACAGATACCCGCCATTTTGGAGTTAACTAAAATCATAAATAGCATTATAAATATTCACTTACCTTTGATCTTCATCAGAATGCACTCCCAGGAATCCCAGTTCCACAATAAATGTTTCTTTTGTTCGATAAAGTCCATCATTTATGTCCAAATACCTCCTTTTTGTTCGCGCGTTTAGTCCACTACTCCAAATGCAGGAAGCGCGTGCAAAATGTCACGACGAAAAGTAAAAAAAAGTTATATTTACGTTCGTAGAAACATGTCAAACGATGTATAGCATCAATCTTTAGGATGTTTTTATCATAAATCTTCAGTAATATTCCAACCGGACAATTCCAATGTCTTCAGAAATGAAAACGAACACAGCTAACTCTCACGGGAGCGCGCGCCACTGAGCTCATGTCATTCTCTCACTCATCTACCTCCAGGAGCTCTTATTCTCTCCCCAGTCACAGTAGAAGCATGAAACAACGTTCTAAAGACTGGTGACATCTAGTGGAAGCCTTAGGAAGTGCAAAATGACCCCACAGACACTGTATACTGGATAGGGAATCACTTGAAAAACTACAAACCTCAGATTTCCACACTTCCTGTTTGGATTTTTCTCAGGTTTTTTCCTGCCATATGAGTTCTGTTATACTCACAGACATCATTCAAACAGTTTTAGAAACTTTAGAGTGTTTTCTGTCCAAATCTACTAATAATATGCATACGGACTAGAGGAGAAACACAGCAGGGTACTCAAGGTAGTGTCTATTCTGCAGCATATTCGGGGTAGTGTGTCTGTTCTGCAGGGTACTCAGGGTAGTGTCTGTTCTGCAGCGTACTCGGGGTAGTGTGTCTGTTCTGCAGGGTACTCGGGGTAGTGTGTCTGTTCTGCAGGGTACTCGGGGTAGTGTGTCTGTTCTGCAGGGTACTCGGGGTAGTGTGTCTGTTCTGCAGCGTACTCGGGGTAGTGTGTCTGTTCTGCAGCGTACTCGGGGTAGTGTGTCTGTTCTGCAGGGTACTCAGGGTAGTGTGTCTGTTCTGCAGCGTACTCAGGGTAGTGTGTCGGTTCTGCAGCGTACTCGGGGTAGTGTGTCTGTTCTGCAGGGTACTCGGGGTAGTGTGTCTGTTCTGCAGCGTACTCGGGGTAGTGTGTCTGTTCTGCAGAGTACTCGGGGTAGTGTGTCTGTTCTGCAGCGTACTCGGGGTAGTGTGTCTGTTCTGCAGGGTACTCGGGGTAGTGTGTCTGTTCTGCAGGGTACTCGGGGTAGTGAGTCTGTTCTGCAGCGTACTCGGGATATTCTGTCTGTTCTGCAGCGTACTCGGAGTAGTGTGTCTGTTCTGCAGCGTACTCGGGGTAGTGTGTCTGTTCTGCAGCGTACTCGGGGTAGTGTGTCTTATCTGCAGCGTACTCGGGGTAGTGTGTCTGTTCTGCAGCGTACTCGGGGTAGTGTGTCTGTTCTGCAGCGTACTCGGGGTAGTGTGTCTGTTCTGCAGCGTACTCGGGGTGGTGTGTCTGTTCTGCAGCGTACTCGGGGCAGTGTGTCTGTTCTGCAGGGTACTCGGGGTGGTCTGTCTGTTCTGCAGCGTACTCGGGGTAGTGTGTCTGTTCTGCAGGGTACTCGGGGTAGTCTGTCTGTTCTGCAGGGTACTCGGGGTAGTGTGTCTGTTCTGCAGCGTACTCGGGGTAGTGTGTCAGTTCTGCAGCATACTCGGGGTAGTGTGTCTGTTCTGCAGGGTACTCGGGGGTAGTCTGTCTGTTCTGCAGGGTACTCGGGGTAGTGTGTCTGTTCTGCAGCATACTCGGGGTAGTGTGTCTGTTCTGCAGCGTACTCGGGGTAGTGTGTCTGTTCTGCAGGGTACTCGGGGTAGTGTGTCTGTTCTGCAGCGTACTCGGGGTAGTGTGTCTGTTCTGCAGCGTACTCGGGGTAGTGTGTCTGTTCTGCAGGGTACTCGGGGTAGTCTGTCTGTTCTGCAGGGTACTCGGGGTAGTGTTTCTGTTCTGCAGCGTACTCAGGGTAGTGTGTCAGTTCTGCAGCGTACTCGGGGTAGTGTGTCTGTTCTGCAGGGTACTCGGGGGTAGTCTGTCTGTTCTGCAGGGTACTCGGGGTAGTGTGTCTGTTCTGCAGCATACTCGGGGTAGTGTGTCTGTTCTGCAGCGTACTCGGGGTAGTGTGTCTGTTCTGCAGCGTACTCGGGATATTCTGTCTGTTCTGCAGCGTACTCGGGGTAGTGTGTCTGTTCTGCAGCGTACTCGGGGTAGTGTGTCTGTTCTGCAGCGTACTCGGGGTAGTGTGTCTGTTCTGCAGCGTACTCGGGTAGTGTGTCTGTTCTGCAGCGTACTCGGGGTAGTGTGTCTGTTCTGCAGCGTACTCGGGGTAGTGTGTCTGTTCTGCAGGGTACTCGGGGTGGTCTGTCTGTTCTGCAGCGTACTCGGGGTAGTGTGTCTGTTCTGCAGGGTACTCGGGGTAGTGTGTCTGTTCTGCAGGGTACTCGGGGTAGTGTGTCTGTTCTGCAGCGTACTCGGGGTAGTCTGTCTGTTCTGCAGCGTACTCGGGGTGGTCTGTCTGTTCTGCAGCGTACTCGGGGTAGTGTGTCTGTTCTGCAGGGTACTCGGGGTAGTCTGTCTGCTCTGCAGCGTACTCGGGGTAGTGTGTCTGTTCTGCAGGGTACTCGGGGTAGTGTGTCCGTTCTGCAGGGTACTCGGGGCAGTGTGTCTGTTCTGCAGCGTACTCGGGGCAGTGTGTCTGTTCTGCAGGGTACTCGGGGTAGTGTGTCTGTTCTGCAGGGTACTCGGGGTATTCTGTCTGTACCCCTCTGATGCAGAAGTGTCCAGTCAGTCCCTGCTGGAGGTCTGTCTGAATGTCCTGGACACCTTCAGCCTTTTCATCATTGGATTCAAGGTACTCGACTCGGTCTGTTTTAGCTCAGAGTTGCTCCTCTCTTGATCTGATCTCAGACCTACTACTGTTTCTCCTGACCCAGCTGAGACCTGTCTGTTTCTCCTGACCCAGCTGAGACCTGTCTGTTTCTCCTGACCCAGCTGATACCTGTCTGTTTCTCCTGACCCAGCTGAGACCTGTCTGTTTCTCCTGACCCAGCTGATACCTGTCTGTTTCTCCTGACCCAGCTGAAACCTGTCTGTTTCTCCTGACCCAGCTGAAACCTGTCTGTTTCTCCTGACCCAGCTGAAACCTGTCTGTTTCTCCTGACCCAGCTGAAACCTGTCTGTTTCTCCTGACCCAGCTGAAACCTGTCTGTTTCTCCTGACCCCTGACCCTAAGCTAGAGGGTATTATTTTATTATGTTGGTCTTGACGGCCATCTTTGTCTGTTTGTGTCGTCTGCAGGCAGCCATGTATAATGTCCATGTGGCGTCTCTGGTGACGGAGTAGTGAGGAGGAAAGGAGAGTGTTCATGTTGCTACGCTGCTGCTGCGTTTACACCTGCTGTCCACACGGTGGCGCCACCACCTGGGTCTTACAAGAGGCCTTCTGGAAAATATCCTCTTCTTCAAAACTCTAAATCAAGTTTTATGTCACGTGTGCCGAATACCTACTGTTATAGACTTTAACATGTTTTTTATTTTATTTTTATTTTACCGTTATTTAACCAGGTAAGTTGACTGAGAACACATTCTCATTTACAGCAACGACCTGGGGAATAGTTACAGGGGAGAGGAGGGGGAATGAATGAGCCAATCGGAAGCTGGGGATGATTAGGTGGCTGTGATGGTATGAGGGCCAGATTGGGAATTTAGCCAGGACACCGGGGTTAACACCCCTACTCTCACGATAAGCACCATGGGATCTTTAATGACCTCAGAGAGTCAGGACACCTGTTTAACGTCCCATCTGAAAGACAGCACCCTACACAGGACAGTGTCCCCAATGTAATGATTGGTTACGAGCCCTTCTCAACGATGCAGAGTTAAAACATTAAATAATGTAACACGAGGAATAATATTAAATACACTGTAATGGAGCCATATACAGGAAGTACCAGATCAATGTGGAGCTATATACAGGAAGTACCAGATCAATGTGGAGCTATATACAGGAAGTACCAGTACCAGATCAATGTGGAGCTATATACAGGGAGTACCAGTACCAGATCAATGTGGAGCTATATACAGGGAGTACCAGATCAATGTGGAGCTATATACAGGAAGTACCAGATCACTGTGGAGCTATATACAGGAAGTACCAGATCAATGTGGAGCTATATACAGGAAGTACCAGTACCAGATCAATGTGGAGCTATATACAGGGAGTACCAGTACCAGATCAATGTGGAGCTATATACAGGAAGTACCAGATCAATGTGGAGCTATATACAGGAAGTACCAGTACCAGATCAATGTGGAGCTATATACAGGAAGTACCAGATCAATGTGGAGCTATATACAGGAAGTACCAGATCAATGTGGAGCTATATACAGGAAGTACCAGTACCAGATCAATGTGGAGCTATATACAGGGAGTACCAGTACCAGATCAATGTGGAGCTATATACAGGAAGTACCAGTACCAGATCAATGTGGAGCTATATACAGGAAGTACCAGATCAATGTGGAGCTATATACAGGAAGTACCAGATCAATGTGGAGCTATAACAGGAAGTACCAGATCAATGTGGAGCTATATACAGGAAGTACCAGATCAATGTGGAGCTATATACAGGGAGTACCAGATCAATGTGGAGCTATATACAGGAAGTACCAGATCAATGTGGAGCTATATACAGGAAGTACCAGATCAATGTGGAGCTATATACAGGAGTACCAGATCAATGTGGAGCTATATACAGGAAGTACCAGTACCAGATCAATGTGGAGCTATATACAGGAAGTACCAGAAATCATGTGGGAGCTAATATACAGGAAGTACCAGATCAATGTGGAGCTATATACAGGGAGTACCAGATCAATGTGGAGCTATATACAGGAAGTACCAGATCAATGTGGAGCTATATACGAAGTACCAGATCAATGTGAGCTATATACAGGGAGTACCAGATCAATGTGGAGCTAATTACAGGAAGTACCAGATCAATGTGGAGCTATATACAGGAAGTACCAGATCAATGTGGCTATATACAGGAAGTACCAGATCAATGTGGGCTATATACCAGGAAGTACCAGATCAATGTGGAGCTATATACAGGGAGTACCAGATCAATGTGGAGCTATATACAGGAAGTACCAGATCAATGTATATACAGGAAGTACCAGTACCAGATCAATGTGGAGCTACATATACAGGGAGTACCAGATCAATGTGGAGCTATATACAGGAAGTACCAGATCAATGTGGAGCTATATACAGGGAGTACCAGATCAATGTGGAGCTATATACAGGAAGTACCAGATCAATGTGGAGCTATATACAGGAAGTACCAGATCAATGTGGAGCTATATACAGGGAGTACCAGATCAATGTGGAGCTATATACAGGAAGTACCAGTACCAGATCAATGTGGAGCTACATATACAGGAAGTACCAGATCAATGTGGAGCTACATATACAGGAAGTACCAGATCAATGTGGAGCTATATACAGGAAGAACCAGTACCAGATCAATGTGGAGCTATATACAGGAAGTACCAGTACCAGATCAATGTGGAGCTACATATACAGGAAGTACCATATCAATGTGGAGCTACATATACAGGAAGTACCAGATCAATGTGGAGCTACATATACAGGAAGTACCAGATCAATGTGGAGCTATATACAGGAAGTACCAGATCAATGTGGAGCTATATACAGGAAGTACCAGATCAATGTGGAGCTATATACAGGAAGTACCAGATCAATGTGGAGCTATATACAGGAAGTACCAGATCAATGTATATACAGGAAGTACCAGTACCAGATCAATGTGGAGCTATATACAGGGAGTACCAGTACCAGATCAATGTGGAGCTATATACAGGAAGTACCAGATCAATGTGGAGCTATATACAGGGAGTACCAGATCAATGTGGAGCTATATACAGGAAGTACCAGATCAATGTGGAGCTATATACAGGAAGTACCAGATCAATGTGGAGCTGTCTTTGTCCGGCCGGTACATCCTCCCTGAATCCGGACGACGCTGGGCCAATTGTGCGTCGCCTCATGGGTCTGAGGCTTTGAGGGCTCTATGGTGATTAGCTTTGAGGGCTCTATGGTGATGAGCACTGAGCTGTAGTGTATGAACAGCGTTCTCACATAGTTATTTCCCCTTTTGTCCAGGTGGGAGAGGGCAGTGGGGAGGGAGCCTCTTGTCCAGGTGGGAGAGGGCAGTGGGGAGGGAGCCTCTTGTCCAGGTGGGAGAGGGTAGTGGGGAGGGAGCCTCTTGTCCAGGTGGGAGAGGGCAGTGGGAAGGGAGCCTCTTGTCCAGGTGGGGGAGGGCAGTGGGGAGCCTCTTGTCCAGGTGGGAGAGTGCAGTGGGGAGCCTCTTGTCCAGGTGGGAGAGGGCAGTGGGGGAGCCTCTTGTCCAGGTGGGAGAGGGCAGTGGGGAGGGAGCCTCTTGTCCTGGTGGGAGAGGGCAGTGGGGAGCGAGCCTCTTGTCCAGGTGGGAGAGGGCAGTGGGGAGGGAGCCTCTTGTCCCTGGTGGGAGAGGGCAGTGGGGAGCGAGCCTCTTGTCCAGGTGGGAGAGGGCAGTGGGGAGCCTCTTGTCCAGGTGGGAGAGGGCAGTGGGGGAGCCTCTTGTCCAGGTGGGAGAGGGCAGTGGGGAGCCTCTTGTCCAGGTGGGAGAGGGCAGTGGGGGAGCCTCTTGTCCAGGTGAGAGAGGGCAGTGGGGATCCTCTTGTCCAGGTGGGAGAGGGCAGTGGGGAGTGGGGAGGGAGCCTCTTGTCCAGGTGGGAGAGGGTAGTGGGGAGGGAGCCTCTTGTCCAGGTGGGAGAGGGCAGTGGGGAGCCTCTTGTCCAGGTGGGAGAGGGCAGTGGGGAGCCTCTTGTCCAGGTGGGAGAGGGCAGTGGGGAGCCTCTTGTCCAGGTGGGAGAGGGCAGTGGGAAGGGAGCCTCTTGTCCAGGTGGGGGAGGGCAGTGGGGAGCCTCTTGTCCAGGTGGGAGAGTGCAGTGGGGAGCCTCTTGTCCAGGTGGGAGAGGGCAGTGGGGGAGCCTCTTGTCCAGGTGGGAGAGGGCAGTGAGGAGGGAGCCTCTTGTCCAGGTGGGAGAGGGCAGTGGGGAGCCTCTTCTCCAGGTGGGAGAGGGCAGTGGGGAGCCTCTTGTCCAGGTGGGAGCCTCTAAAACACCTGTCCAAGGGTTAAGGGTTGTCTCTCCGATAGCTAGGGTGGGGGGTGGGGGGGGGGGGACTAAACACCTGTCCAAGGGTTAAGGGTTGTCTCTCTGATAGCTAGGGAGGGGCTTTGGTGGTGCTGTGGACTAAAACACCTGGTTACGGGTTCAGGGTTGTCTGCTCACGGTACATTTCTTAGATAAGATCCCCTCAGAGGTTCCTGATAACAGCTCTTTCCTCCTAGTCTTCGCCTGATAACAGCTCTAATACTGGAGTCTGACTGGAGGTCACACGTTATGCAATGTGACAGGATAGTCACATCGCCCTCCAGGACATCTACAGCACCTGGTGTCACAGGAAGGCCAACAAGATCACCAGGGCCTCAGCCACCCGAGCCACGCCCTGTTCAGCCCGCTACCTTCCAGATCACTGAGGGCCCGAGCCACGCCCTGTTCAGCCTGCTACCTTCCAGGTCACCGAGGACCTCAGCTACCCGAGCCACGCCCTGTTCAGCCTGCTACCTTCCAGATCACCGAGGACCTCAGCCACCCGAGCCACGCCCTGTTCAGCCTGCTACCTTCCAGAAGATCATCAAGGACCTCAGCCACCCGAGCCACGCCCTGTTCAGCCCGCCACCTTCCAGAAAATCACCAGGGACGTCAGCCTCCCGAGCCACGCCCTGTTCAGCCTGCTACCTTCCAGAAGATCACAGAGGACCTCAGCCACCCGAGCCACAGCCTGTTCAGCCTGCTACCTTCCAGATCACTGAGGGCCCGAACCACGCCCTGTTCAGCCCGCTACATTCCAGAAGATCACCAGGGACGTCAGCCACCCGAGCCTCAGCCTGTTCAGCCCGCTACCTTCCAGATCACTGAGGGCCCGAGCCTCAGCCTGTTCAGCCAGCTACCTTCCAGAAGGCGAGGTCAGTACATGTGCATCAAAGCTGGGACCGAGAGAAGCTGAGAAGCTGTTTTTCAGTGTATCTCCAGGCCATCAGACTGTTAACTAGCCATCCCTAGCCGGCCTCCACCAAGTACCCTGCCCTGAACTTAGTCACTGTTACTAGCCGGCTACCACCCAGTACCCTGTCCTGAACTTTAGTCACTGTTACTAGCCGGCTACCACCCAGTACCCTGTCCTGAACTTTAGTCACTGTTACTAGCCGGCCTCCACCCAGTACCCTGTCCTGAACTTTAGTCACTGTTACTAGCCGGCTACCACCCAGTACCCTGTCCTGAACTATAGTCACTGTTACTAGCCTCCACCCAGTACCCTGTCCTGAACTTTAGTCACTGTTACTAGCCTCCACCCAGTACCCTGCCCTGCACTTTAGTCACTGTTACTAGCCTCCACCCAGTACCCTGTCCTGAACTTTAGTCACTGTTACTAGCCGGCTACCACCCAGTACCCTGTCCTGAACTTTAGTCACTGTTACTAGCCGGCCTCCACCCAGTACCCTGTCCTGAACTTTAGTCACTGTTACTAGCCGGCTACCACCCAGTACCCTGTCCTGAACTATAGTCACTGTTACTAGCCTCCACCCAGTACCCTGTCCTGAACTTTAGTCACTGTTACTAGCCTCCACCCAGTACCCTGCCCTGCACTTTAGTCACTGTTACTAGCCTCCACCCAGTACCCTGTCCTGAACTATAGTCACTGTTACTAGCCGGCCTCCACCCAGTACCCTGCCCTGAACCTTAGTGACTGTTACTAGCCTCCACCCAGTACCCTGCCCTGAACTTTAGTCACTGTTACTAGCCTCCACCCAGTACCCTGCCCTGAACTTTAGTCACTGTTACTAGCCTCCACCCAGTACCCTGCCCTGAACTTTAGTCACTGTTACTAGCCGGCCTCCACCCAGTACCCTGCCATGAACTTTAGTCACTGTTACTAGCCAGCTACCACCCAGTACCCTGCCCTGAACTATAGTCACTGTTACTAGCCTCCACCCAGTACCCTGCCCTGAACTATAGTCACTGTTACTAGCCTCCACCCAGTACCCTGCCCTGAACTATAGTCACTGTTACTAGCCTCCACCCAGTACCCTGTCCTGAACTTTAGTCACTGTTACTAGCCTCCACCCAGTACCCTGTCCTGAACTTTAGTCACTGTTACTAGCCTCCACCCAGTACCCTGCCATGAACTTTAGTCACTGTTACTAGCCAGCTACCACCCAGTACCCTGTCCTGAACTTTAGTCACTGTTACTAGCCGGCTACCACCCAGTACCCTGCCCTGCACTTTAGTCACTGTTACTAGCCTCCACCCAGTACCCTGTCCTGAACTTTAGTCACTGTTACTAGCCAGCTACCACCCAGTACCCTGTCCTGAACTTTAGTCACTGTTACTAGCCGGCTACCACCCAGTACCCTGTCCTGAACTTTAGTCACTGTTACTAGCCGGCTACCACCCAGTACCCTGCCCTGAACTTTAGTCACTGTTACTAGCCTCCACCCAGTACCCTGCCCTGAACTATAGTCACTGTTACTAGCCGGCTACCACCCAGTACCCTGCCCTGAACTATAGTCACTGTTACTAGCCTCCACCCAGTACCCTGCCCTGAACTATAGTCACTGTTACTAGCCGGCTACCACCCAGTACCCTGCCTGAACTATAGTCACTGTCACTTACTAGCCTCCACCCAGTACCCTGTCCTGAACTATAGTCACTGTTACTAGCCTCCACCCAGTACCCTGTCCTGAACTATAGTCACTGTTACTAGCCTCCACCCAGTACCCTGTCCTGAACTATAGTCACTGTTACTAGCCTCCACCCAGTACCCTGCCCTGAACTATAGTCACTGTTACTAGCCTCCACCCAGTACCTTGCCCTGAACTATAGTCACTGTTACTAGCCGGCTACCACCCAGTACCCTGCCCTGAAATATAGTCACTGTTACTAGCCTCCACCCAGTACCCTGCCCTGAACTATAGTCACTGTTACTAGCCGGCTACCACCCAGTACCCTGCCCTGAACTATAGTCACTGTTACTAGCCGGCTACCACCCAGTACCCTGCCCTGAACTATAGTCACTGTTACTAGCCTCCACCCAGTACCCTGTCCTGAACTATAGTCACTGTTACTAGCCTCCACCCAGTACCCTGTCCTGAACTATAGTCACTGTTACTAGCCTCCACCCAGTACCCTGCCCTGAACTATAGTCACTGTTACTAGCCTCCACTCAGTACCCTGTCCTGAACTATAGTCACTGTTACTAGCCTCCACCCAGTACCCTGCCCTGAACTATAGTCACTGTTACTAGCCTCCACCCAGTACCCTGCCATGAACTTTAGTCACTGTTACTAGCCTCCACCCAGTACCCTGCCCTGAACTATAGTCACTGTTACTAGCCTCCACCCAGTACCCTGCCCTGAACTATAGTCACTGTTACTAGCCTCCACCCAGTACCCTGTCCTGAACTATAGTCACTGTTACTAGCCGGCCTCCACCCAGTACCCTGTCCTGAACTATAGTCACTGTTACTAGCCTCCACCCAGTACCCTGCCCTGAACTATAGTCACTGTTACTAGCCTCCACCCAGTACCCTGTCCTGAACTATAGTCACTGTTACTAGCCTCCACCCAGTACCCTGCCCTGAACTATAGTCACTGTTACTAGCCTCCACCCAGTACCCTGTCCTGAA
Organism: Salmo trutta; assembly: GCF_901001165.1. Taxonomy (NCBI): domain Eukaryota; kingdom Metazoa; phylum Chordata; class Actinopteri; order Salmoniformes; family Salmonidae; genus Salmo; species Salmo trutta. The sequence continues at coordinate 13,007 of NW_021822872.1, read as the reverse complement.
CTATAGTCACTGTTACTAGCCTCCACCCAGTACCCTGCCCTGAACTATAGTCACTGTTACTAGCCTCCACCCAGTACCCTGCCCTGAACTATAGTCACTGTTACTAGCCTCCACCCAGTACCCTGTCCTGAACTATAGTCACTGTTACTAGCCTCCACCCAGTACCCTGCCCTGAACATTAGTCACTGTTACTAGCCAGCTACCACCCAGTACCCTGTCCTGAACTATAGTCACTGTTACTAGCCAGCTACCACCCAGTACCCTGTCCTGAACTTTAGTCACTGTTACTAGCCTCCACCCAGTTCCCTGTCCTGAACTTTAGTCACTGTTACTAGCCTCCACCCAGTACCCTGCCCTGAACATTAGTCACTGTTACTAGCCAGCCTCCACCCAGTACCCTGCCCTGAACTATAGTCACTGTTACTAGCCAGCTACCACCCAGTACCCTGTCCTGAACTATAGTCACTGTTACTAGCCTCCACCCAGTACCCTGTCCTGAACTATAGTCACTGTTACTAGCCTCCACCCAGTACCCTGTCCTGAACTATACAGACTTCTGCATTATGTACATATAGTCACTGAACACTGGTCACTTTAATGATGTTTACGTACTGTTTTACCCACTTCATATGTATATACTGTATTCTATATAACTACTGCTGTCTACTTCATATGTATATACTGTATTCTATACAACTACTGCTGTCTACTTCATATGTATATACTGTATTCTATATAACTACTGCTGTCCACTTCATATGTATATACTGTATTCTATATAACTACTGCTGTCTACTTCATATGTATATACTGTATTCTATATAACTACTGCTGTCCACTTCATATGTATATACTGTATTCTATACAACTACTGCTGTCTACTTCATATGTATATACTGTATTCTATATAACTACTGCTGTCCACTTCATATACATATACTGTATTCTATATAACTACTGCTGTCTACTTCATATGCATATACTGTATTCTATATAACTACTGCTGTCCACTTCACACACTACCAGCCTAAAGTCTGGACACACCTACTCATTCAAGGGTTTTTATTTGTACTATTTTCTACATTGTAGAATAATAGTGAAGACATCAACTATTTTTCATTTTATTGTTTTTCACCTTTATATTTAACCAGGTAGGCCAGTTGAGAACACGTTCTCATTTACAACTGCGACCTGGTCAAGATAAAGCAAAGCAGTTCGACACAAACAACAACACAGAGTTACACATGGAATAAACAAAACATACAGTCAATAATACAGTAGAACAAAGAAAACAAAAAGTCTCTATACAGTGAGTGCAAATGAGGTAAGATAAGGGAGTTAAGGCAATAAATAGGCCATGGTGGCGAAGTAATTACATTATAGCAATTAAACACTGGAATGGTAGATGTGCAGAAGATGAATGTGCAAGTAGAGATAGTGGGGTGCAAAGGAGCAAGAGAAATAAATAAATACAGTATGGGGATGAGGTAGTTGGGTGGGCTGTTTACAGATGGGCTATGTACAGGTGCAGTGATCTGTGAGCTGCTCTGACAGCTGGTGCTTAAAGTTAGTGAGGGAGATATAACTATGAAATAACACCTATGGATTGATGTAGTAACCCCCAAAATAATATTTAATATTTGAGACTCTACAAATAGCCACCCTTTGCCTTGGTGACTGCTTTGTACACTGTGGCGGATGAATCAGAATTAGTTGGGTAACATAGATAATTAAGATGTTTTATTTGCATAATATGCTTATGTGAGATACTTGTCATATGTGAATGTATCTGTTAAACCATGTGAAGGGATGGCGTGATTAATGGGGAACCAATTACTTGTCTCCACAATGTCTGGGCGCATGTCACTCCCTCCTTTGGCATTGTGGGAAGGTGTATGGCAGTGTCTGGAACCATTGTATGTCCTCTCTGATGTTGCACTTATCCTGGGATAGTGTATGACCTAGAGGCTCACTCCCCTCAGTGAGCTTGTCCAGGAGTGGAGTCAAGAGGGGGTTTTACTTGAGATGGGAGTATCTAGAGCTAATGGTTCTGTTCTATACCGTACCAGGGAGAGACGGATCCAGTTTGGAGTAGGAGGACCAGACACTGGTCTGTTCTATACCGTACCAGGGAGAGACGGATCCAGTTTGGAGTAGGAGGACCAGACACTGTCTATACAATGAACACTGTTGATACAGCAGTTGCTGTCGCTTTGTTTTATAGATATATTTCATACAGAACTTAACCTTGTGACCCATTTTATGTATCTGTGGTTCGTCATGTACGTTGAGAGGGGTGTATCTTGGCTATAAAAGATCTTTGTACTTTTGTGTAATCACTTTTTCAATGGTTCATTAGAGATAGCGCATCATTGAAAGTCAAAAGGGCTTTTGCAAAAAGCTCTTAATTATTAAAGATGTAGTTATAAGTATAACTCTGACTGGTGTGTGAAGTTTGTAACTCTCCTCATTTGGTAATGCAGAAATTAGCCACCACAACACTCTTGGCATTCTCTCAACCAGCTTCATGAGGTAGTCACCTGGAATGCATTTGAATTAACTGGTGTGCCTTATTAAAAGTTAAATTGTGGAATTTCTTTCCTTAATGCGTGTGAGCAGTTGTGTTGTGACAAGGTAGGGGATGTACAGAAGATGGTCTTTTACCAAATATGGGTAAGTCCATATTATGGCAAGAACAGCTCAAATAAGCAAAGAGGAATGACAGTCCATCATTACTTTAAGACATGAAGGTCAGTCAATACGGAACATTTCAAGATAGTTTGAACGTTTCTTCAAGTGCCGTCGCAAAAACCATCAAGCGCTATGATGAAACTGGCTCTCATGAGGACCGCCACAGGAAAGGAAGACCCAGAGTTCCCTCTGCTGCAGAGGATAAGTTCAGTAGAGTTACCAGCAAGTCTAAACACACCATTATATACTGTTTATACACATACGCACTATATACTGTCTATACACACCATTATATACTGTCTATACACATCATTATATACTATACATACTGTCTATACACACCATTATATACTGTCTGTACACACCATTATATACTGTCTATACACACCATTATATACTGTCTATACACATCATTATATACTATACATACTGTCTATACACACCATTATATACTGTCTGTACACACCATTATATACTGTCTATACACACCATTATATACTGTCTATACACACCACTATATACTGTCTGTGCACACCATTATATACTGTCTGTACACACCATTATATACTGTCTGTACACACCATTATATACTGTCTATACACACCATTATATACTGTCTGCACACCATTATATACTGTCTGTACACACCATTATATACTGTACACACCATTATATACCGTCTATACACACCATTATATACTGTCTATACACACCATTATATACTGTCTATACACACCATTATATACTGTACACACCGTTATATACTGTCTATACACACCATTACATACTGTCTGCACACACCATTATATACTGTCTGTACACACCATTATGTACTGTCTGTACACACCATTATATACTGTCTATACACACCATTATATACTGTACACACCATTATATACTGTCTATATAACCATTATATACTGTCTATACACACCATTATATACTGTCTGTACACACCATTATGTACTGTCTATACACACCATTATATACTGTCTATACACACCATTATATACTGTCTGTACACACCACTATATACTGTCTATACACACCATTATATACTGTCTGTACACACCATTATATACTGTCTGTACACACCATTATATACTGTCTATACACACCATTATATACTGTACACACCATTATATACTGTCTATATAACCATTATATACTGTCTATACACACCATTATATACTGTCTGTACACACCATTATGTACTGTCTATACACACCATTATATACTGTCTATACACACCATTATATACTGTCTGTACACACCACTATATACTGTCTATACACACCATTATATACTGTCTGTACACACCACTATATACTGTCTATACACACCATTATATACTGTCTATACACACCATTATATACTGTCTATACACACCATTATATACTGTACATTGATTGAAGTGTATAAATGCAGTATCATCTTCGACTGATACTTCTGGATTTGGTCGCCAATTAAAACTGGATTGGAAATCACAGGTTTTCCTCCGTTGTAGCAACAGGAAATGCCTCCTATCTGGGACAAAACTGATAAATCCTTCAGTTCTCCCGTCTTTGTCTGGATATGACAGACGATCTGTCTTCTCTAAGGAGGGCCAAGCACTGAATATCCACAACAAGATATTCTGTTACAGTCAGAGAAGCTTTTTCAAACTGTCCTTCAGTTGACCAGCTGGACTGCTTGTTTTGATGGTGCTTGTTTTGTCTGTAGGACATTGAACATTGATATGTAAAGGAGGATGGATGGATGGACGGATCAACAGAAAGATCTGGTATCCTGCAAGGAGAAGTAAGCAAGCAGTAGTTTTGGTAAGTGATATGTTTACTGTCGTGCTGTTTGTTTGTGTGTGTGTGTGTGTGTGGTGTGTGTGTGTGGTGTGTGTGTGTGTGTATGTGTGTGTGTGTGTGTGTGTGTGTGTGTTGTGTGTGGTGTGTGTGTGTGTGTGTGTGTGTGGTGTGTGTGTGTGTGTGTGGTGTGTGTGTGTGTGTGTGTATTTAGTTTAACGCTCACCAGCGGATGGACCATCCAGTCGCTTCCTGTTAGTAGCTGGCTTAGACAGTAGTTAGCCTGTAATAAATAATGCCTCTAACATTCATTTGACAGCTGCAAACCCAGTTAACAACAAACGTTCCCACACCTTTAGAGAACATTCCCTTAATGTTCCCTTAAACATTCCCTTAATGAGTCTCATTAGGTCATTATATTACGTTTTCGTAGGACTGTTTCCAAGAGACCGTTCCCTTAATGTCAAATAGAACTTTCCCAGAATGTGGTTACCGTGTTCTCAGAACTAAAGATATTAATGTCCTAGACATGTTTAAATGGGAACGCTGCAAGAACCTTCCTGTTCTGTGGGTTAGGAGACTCTCCCATCACCGTCCCACCAAACATACACAGAACATGGCTGCCGTGTTCTCAGAACATATCGATGTTCTAGACCAGGGGTTCTTAAACTTTCTCAGCCTGGAACCCAAATGAGAAATTCTCTGTTTTCCTGGGACCCAAGCTTAGGAACATCTGCAACTATACGTAAATATATATATATATATATTTTTGCTAATTTAGCAGACGCTCTTATCCAGAGCGATTTACAGTAGTGAATGCATACATTTCATACATTTTTTTCCCCGTACTGGTCCCCCGTGGGAATCGAACCCACAACCCTGGCGTTGCAAACACCATGCTCTACCAACTGAGCCACACGGGAAATATTGGTACATTTCATTGCCCTTATGCCTAAAGCAAATGCAATATAGACAAAAACAAATAAACAATGAAATGAAATAGCCATTTAAATGGCTATTCATGTTTATTTCCCCCCATTTAACTTTTCTGAACAGTTCATTCTGGACTGGAACAAACATATTGATCAGACAGATGCATAACAGCACACAGGCTTTTGATAGTTCAACACTAAGTAACGGTAGAGGTTAAAAATGATCAGGACGACTGTACATCTTACTGTAGAAATACTGTTTGAAGGAAGGTCTAGTTTGAGCTTTAAAAGAGAATTCATCGTTTTCATTCTGAACTGGAATAAACGGATTTATTCCAGGCTGTATCCAATCCGGCTGTGATTGGGAGTTCCATAGGGCGGCGCACAATTATCCCAGCGTCGTCCGGGTTTGGACGGGGGAGGACGTCGTTGTAAATAAGAATTTCTTCTTAACTGACTTGACCAGTTAAATGAAGGTTACATTTTAAATAAATATTAAAAAATATTAATATAAATATTTTTAAAAAACAATCACATGGATGTAGACAAGAAAACACACATTTTTACAGACGCTCTTATCCAGAGCAACATTTAATTTCATGCATTTTTTTATTTTTTTTTGTACTGGCCCTCCGTGGGAATCGAACCCACAACCATGGCATTGCACACACCATGCTGGCGTTGCAAACACCATGCTCTACCACTGAGCCACAGGGAGCCACATTTGTCCTAATGAGAGGTGTGTGGCTGGTTGAAGGTTTTCAACAATTACAGCATGTCTATTCTGGGAACAGTTTTTGACAGTGGCGACACTGATGTCATGCTCAGCATTGAGGACTGTTTCTGTACTTTAAAAAAAAGTAATCCAGATTTGAGAACCCTGACTGATATGGACATGTGGTGCCACACTACACCAGAACATCTACTGCTTTTCTCAGCAGGCAGGAGACCACTTCCTGTTGTAGATGAACAACCCAGAACTGTGTGAGTGGGTTCTCAGTCAGGCAGGAGACCACTTCTGTTGTAGTGAACAACCCAGAACTGTGTGGTGGGTTCTCAGTCGGCAGGAGACCATTCCTGTTGTAGATGAACAACCCAGAACTGTGTGAGTGGGTTCTCAGTCAGGCAGGAGACACTTCCTGTTGTAGATGACCAACCCAGAACTGTGTGAGTGGGTTCTCAGTCAGGCAGGAGACCACTTCCTGTTGTAGATGACCACTTCTGTTGTAGATGATCAACCCAGAACTGTGTGAGTGGGTTCTCAGTCAGGCAGGAGACCACTTCCTGTTGTAGATGAACAACCCAGAACTGTGTGAGTGGGTTCCTCAGTCAGCAGGAGACCACTTCCTGTTGTAGATGACCACTTCCTGTGTAGATGATCAACCCAGAACGTGTGAGTGGGTTCTCAGTCAGGCAGGAGACCCACTTCCTGTTGTAGATGAACAACCCAGAACTGTGTGAGTGGGTTCTCAGTCAGGCAGGAGACCACTTCCTGTTGTAGATGAACAACCCAGAACTGTGTGAGTGGGTTCTCAGTCAGGCAGGAGACCACTTCCTGTTGTAGATGACCAACCCAGAACTGTGTGAGTGGGTTCTCAGTCAGGCAGGAGACCACTTCCTGTTGTAGATGACCACTTCCTGTTGTAGATGATCAACCCAGAACTGTGTGAGTGGTTCTCAGTCAGGCAGGAGACCACTTCTGTTGTAGATGAACAACCCAGAACTGTGTGGAGTGGGTTCTCAGTCAGGCAGGAGACCACTTCCTGTTGTAGATGAACAACCCAGAAGTTGGAGTTTGCCAAAAGGCACCTAAAGACTCTCAGAACATGAGAAACAAGATTCTCTGGTCTGATGAAACCAGATTGAACTCTTTGGCCTGAATGCCAAGCGTCACGTCTGGAGGAAACCTGGCACCATCCCTACGGTGAAGCATGGTGGTGGCAGCATCATGCTGTGTGGGATGTTTTTCAGCGGCAGGGACTGGGAGACTAGTCAGGATCGAGGAAAAGATGAACGGAGCAAAGTACAGAGAGATCCTTGATGAAAACCTGCTCCAGAGCGCTCAGGACCTCAGACTGGGGCGAAGGTTCACCTTCCAACAGGACAACGACCCTAAGCACACAGCCAAGACCAATGCAGGAGTGGCTTCGGGACAAGTCTCTGAATTGACTTGGGTGGCCCAGTAAGAGCCCAGACTTGAATCCGATCGAACATCTCTGGAGAGACCTAAAATAGTTGTGCAGCGAACGCTCCCCATCCAACCTGATAGAGCTTGAGAGGATCTGCAGAGAAGAATGGGAGGAAACTCCCCAAATACAGGTGTTCCAAGCTTGTAGCATCAAACCCAAGAAGACTTGAGGCTGTAATCGCTGCCAAAGCTGCTTCAACAAAGTACTGAGTAAAGGGTCTGAATACTTATGTAAATAGTTTTTCATTTGTAATAAATTGCAAAAAAATCTAAAAACCTATTTTTTGCTTTGTCATTATGGGGTATTGTTTGTAGATTGATAAGGGGAAAAACGATTGAATCAATTTTAGAATAAGGCTGTAACGTAACAAAAATGTGGAAAAAGTAAAAGCGCCTGAATACTTTCCGAAAGCACTGTATTTTTTTATTTTCCAATTTACTAAAGTGATGACATCTTTAATCCACACAAAACGCGGAAGGCGATTTCCACCAAGATAAAATTAACTTTCTTGCCAACAAACAAAAATAGGCTACAAGTCTAATATAGCTAATAGTTTAGCTAAGAGCTTAACATCCACATAGCTATAGTTCAGCTAAGCGCTTAACATCCAATAGCTAATAGTTTAGCTAAGATCTTAACATCCACGTAGCTAATAGTTTAGCTAAGAGCTTAACATCCACATAGCTAATAGTTTTAGCTAAGAGCTTAACATCCACATAGCTAATAGTTTAGCTAAGAGCTTAACATCTACATAGCTAATAATTTAGCTAACAGCTTAACATCCACCATAGCTAATAGTTTAGATAAGAGCTTAACATCCACATAGCTAATAGTTTAGCTAAGAGCTTAACATCCACAAAGCTAATAGTTTAGCTAACAGCTTAACATCCACATAGCTAATAGTTTAGCTAAGAGCTAAACGTCCACATAGCTAATAGTTTAGCTAACAGCTTAACATCCACATAGCTAATAGTTTAGCCAGAGCTTAACGTCACATAGCTAATAGTTTAGCTAAGAGCTAAACGTCCACATAGCTAATGGTGACCTGGAATCAGTGAAACCATACTCCATTTGGCCTGTTGACCTGGAATCAGTGAAACCATACTCCATTTGGCTTGTTGACCTGGAATCCTATTCAGCTGTAAGGAGAGTTGATCCTTGTACACATTTGGGGATGGTGAGGTTGAGAAAATAGTCTAAATATAACATTTGAATGGTCTGTTTTTTTGGTGAGTAACTTCTTTAAAAATTCTTAGGGATAGCCCCCTTTTTTTCAATTTTCGCCTAAAATGGACATACCCAAATCTAATTGCCTGTAGCTCAGCTCCTGAAGCAAGGATATGCATATCTTGGTACCATTTCAAAGGAAACACTTTGAAGTTTGTGAAAATATGAATTGAATGTAGGAGAATATAACACAATAGATCTGGTAGGAGAAAATACAAAGAAAAAACAACCATTTTTTTTTCTACCACCATCTTTGAAATGCATCAGAAAGCTCCCAGTTCTAGCCACCACTATGGTTGTAATTCCAAGATGGCAGCAGTGTATGTGCAAAGTTTCAGACGGCTAACTGATCGTAGACTACAGGAAAAGGCGGTCCGAACAAGCCCCCATTAACATCGATGGGCTGTAGTGGAGCGGGTCGAGAGTTTCAAGTTCCTTGGTGTCCACATCAGCAACGAACTATCATGGTCCAAACATACTAAGACAGTCGTGAAGAGGGCACGACAAAACATTTTTTTCCCTCAGGAGACTGAAAAGATTTGGCATGGGTCCCCAGATCCTCAAAAGGTTCTACAGCTGCACCATCGAGAGGCATCCTGACCAGTTGCATCACCGCCTGGTATGGCAACTGCTCGGCATCTGACCGTAAGGCGCTACAGAGGGTAGTGTGAACGGCCCATTACATCACTGAGTGAACTACATGACATTTCGTGTGAAGTCACCCAGGTACATTTGGGCAAATCATAAAGGAGACATTTGCTTTCATATTACATTTCTCTGCAAGAATATCATCAAATCTGTATACTTGGACTTTGATTTAGCTTTTCCAGTATTAGTAGCCATATTTATAAGCTCAACATTTGCAAAACAACCAGTTTTCATAACTTTATAACTCTGAATATCCTTATAATTTCTGTCCAAAAGGAAAGGCATGTTGTCGTACAAGGTTAGTAGCTCCATTTTGCGACAGATACAGGGTTTACGGTTACTCCCGTGAAGCCCAGCTCATTGGCTATCTAGCTAGCTTTGTTTGACACCGATTGGTGCTTATTTTACAAAGTTAGAGTCGATCAAGTAAAGACCGCCCGCGTCATCGGCGTGCCGTGAAGGTGTCCTATAGGATATACTACACCCCTAATGATATAGTGAAGTCTGGTTACGTTCTAGGATCTCTGAGGAATACATACGAACGTGATTTGACTGGTTGAAACAACGTTTAGGGTTAGATTTTCACAGATTCCTTTCTTTGCAAATTGAACGAGTGGAAATACAAAATCGATTGTGCATGCTATATGGACCTTTTTAGGATATGAAAAAGGATTTTATCTAACAGAACGACACTTCATGTTATCACTGTGACCCTTTGGATGATAAATCAGAGCAAATTTTCAGAATGTAAGGACACATTTCACTTTCAGAGGAGAATTTATAAAACCTATCGCGGTGAAAAAAGTGTTTTGTTAGGAGCTCTCCTCAAACAATAGCATGGCATTTATTCGCAGTAATAGCTACTGTAAATTGGACAGTGCAATTATATTAACCTCTCTGGCGCAGGTGGGACGAATTCGTCCCACCTACGTAACAGCCACTTGAATCCAGTGGCGCGATTTTTGAAACGTTTGAAATACTATTACTTCAATTTCTCAAACATATGACTATTTTACAGCTATTTAAAGACAAGACTCTCGTTAATCTAACCACACTGTCCGATTTCAAAAAGGCTTTACAACGAAAGCAAAACATTAGATTATGTCAGGAGAGTGCCCAGCCAGAAATAATCAGACACCCATTTTTCAAGCTAGCATATAATGTCACAAAAACCCAAACCACAGCTAAATGCAGCACTAACCTTTTATGATCTTCATCAGATGACACACCTAGGACATTATGTTATACAATACATGCATGTCTGTTCAATCAAGTTCATATTATATCAAAAACCAGCTTTTTACATTAGCATGTGACGTTCAGAAAAAGCATACCCCCCGCAAACTTCCGGTGAATTTACTAAATTACTCACGATAAACGTTCACAAAAAGCATAACAATTATTTTAATAATTATAGATACAGAACTCCTCTATGCACTCGATATGTCCGATTTTAAAATAGCTTTTCGGATGAAGCACATTTTGCAATATTCTAAGTACATAGCCCAGCCATCACGGGCTAGCTATTTAGACACCCGGCAAGATTAGCCTTCACCAAAATCATATTTCCTATAAGAAAAATGGTCTTACCTTTCCTGTTCTTCGTCAGAATGCACTCCCAGGACTTCTACTTCAATAACAAATGTAGGTTTGGTCCCAAATAATCCATCGTTATGTTCCATCAGCGACGTTTTGTTCTTGCGTTCTAGACACTATCAGAATGCTAAATCACGGTCGTGCGCATGGCGCAGAACGTGACAAAAAAATTCTAAATATTCCATTACCGTACTTCGAAGCATGTCAACCGCTGTTTAAAATCAATTTTTATGCAATTTATCTCGTAGAAAAGCGATAATATTCCGACCGGGAATCTGCAATAAGCTAAACAGCCGAATGAAAATACTCCACGGGGGCGAATCGCGCACGCGCCTAGTTCTATTGTCACCTAATGGGACACTTGGAAAAGGCGATAATGTGTTTCAGCCTGAGGCTGCCTCGTCATCGTTCAGGTTTTTCCCGGGTTCTGAGAGCCTATTGGAGCCCTAGGAATTGTCACGTTACAGCTAAGATCCTTACTCTTCAATAAACAGAGGCAAGAAGAACGACTCCTTGTCAGACAGGCCACTTCCTGCATGAAACCTTCTCAGATTTTTGCCTGCCATAGGAGTTCTGTTATACTCACAGACACCATTCAAACAGTTTTAGAAACTTTAGGGTGTTTTCTATCCAAACCTGAACAATAATATGCATATTCTAGCTTCTGAGTTGGTGTAGGAGGCAGTTAAAAATGGGCACATCTTTTTTCCAAAATTCTCAATACTGCCCCCTAGCCCCAACAGGTTTTAACAAGAATTTAAGCTTTCAGCCGATATAAGACACTTCTATGTACCGACGTTTGTTGTTTCTCTAAAATCTGTGATCTTGACACAAGGCGCTGCGTGATTTACAACTGTGCCGTTGACGAGGCGCCTATCCCAGAATGCCTCCTGGCACTCTGGTGTCCACCGGAAATGAGCATGCTTCTTTTGTAAGCTCATGAAGGTGTTTAGCTACAGCAGCGAAATACAAATCTATTAGGCTGGGGCCATTCATGAACTTTCCGAATTTTCTGGGAATCTGTGGGGATGCCGTGTTTGGAAACGATGTGTCCAATGTAGGCCACATGTCAGCGGAAGAGACAGCACTTGGAGGGTTTCAATTTCAGGTTGGCTTGGCGTAGCCGATCGAACGCGGGAGAGAAACATGATGTCATCTAGATATACTAGGCAGGTCCCCCCATTGCATTCTGGCCAGGACGTTGTCCATTAGACGTTGAAACGTCGCTTGTGCGTTGCAGAGCCCAAAAGGCATCACATTCCCCTCAGAGGTCCTTGCTGCTGCAGAAAGCGGCCGCCTTACAGGCCCTGGGAGTCCAAAGTGCTAAACCATTTGGCCGTCGACAGGGTATCTGGAGTGTCTTGGATATGAGGAAGTGGATATGCATCCTTAACAGTAGGCTCATTTAGTGCCCTGTAGTCCACACATAGACGGTATGTCTGGTCCTCCAGCCCTGTAGTCCACACATAGACGGTATGTCTGGTCCTCCAGCCCTGTAGTCCACACATAGACGGTATGTCTGGTCCTCCAGCCCTGTAGTCCACACATAGACGGTATGTCTGGTCCTGGAGCCCTGTAGTCCACACATAGACGGTATGTCTGGTCCTGGAGCCCTGTAGTCCACACATGGACGGTATGTCTGGTCCTCCAGCCCTGTAGTCCACACATAGACGGTATGTCTGGTCCTGGAGCCCTGTAGTCCACACATAGACGGTATGTCTGGTCCTCCAGCCCTGTAGTCCACACATAGACGGTATGTCTGGTCCTCCAGCCCTGTAGTCCACACATAGACGGTATGTCTGGTCCTCCAGCCCTGTAGTCCACACATAGACGGTATGTCTGGTCCTCCAGCCCTGTAGTCCACATAGACGGTATGTCTGGTCCTCCAGCCTGTAGTCCACATAGACGGTATGTCTGGTCCTCCAGCC